>NC_086334.1:32883085-33191419 GCF_032445375.1 Bacillus rossius redtenbacheri | reverse complement strand
ATTCCAGTTAGAAAATGGCTGTTGTAAACTAAAGTTTTGTGACTTCCAATACCTTAACCTTTTTTTTGGGGCTGTAATTGAAAATTCTTACAGTATTGTTATTGTCTGTACTTGTTTAAGTTATGAATGTTTTTTTTTTTTTTTACTGAGAGAATTATATAAAATAAAATATATGTACTGGGACAGTCAGATAAAGAGCAACACTACACCACATTTAGTTCATTTATTTTATCTTCAATTTAATTCCTTACACATCAGTTATTTTGTATATTTATTCTTATGACTGATTAAAAAACATAATATATTTTTCTCTGGTACATATAGGAATATATCTACCACAGTTGGTTTGCAAGTCATCCAATATTTGTCTTAGCATGCTTTCCCTTTGGTGTTCGAACAAAATCGAAAAGGAAGCATTAGGGAGGATGAGAATGGCCGGCAGCAAATACACATTGTAAAAGGTGTCATCCGCGTGTGAGGCAATTCTGGGTCCCTAGAAACCAGTGCGGATGACAGGAAGACGACCGCGAGTGGTATTTTATTCATCTGAAAATGTCTTTTTCAGGATGTCGGTAATCTTCTTCTTGCTAGACACAGGGCTGAACGTCGTGCAGTGACTAAGCTTCCACGTTGCGCGAGATTTGTTCCTACCGCCTGCAGAATTGGTTGAGGTGCCAATATTCTTCAATTGCTGATGCCGATTTGGTCATCTTTAGTGAAAGCATTCCAAGTCCTAACATTTTACAGCTCCTGAGGACTACAGAAGCTGAGGAATCAATGCCTATGATAGCTCCAGTCATAGCTTCTGAATTGTCTTTTCATCTAGTATCAGACTGCGCTTATGACCTGGAAGTCCTGAGCCGCTGAGTTCCCACCTCGCCAATTACCTGAGAGTCTGGAACTTTAACCTATCACATTATTATAGTTTGCTGTATTATCCAACACAGGATCATACACATTTAATCTGGTGTTGCTATAATCAGATCCTATATCTTACGTCCTAATATGGTAGTAAAAATACAACAAAGATTCACCAGTAGTTAGTGTGCCTATATATAAGTAATTTTAGGAAGGAAATATTACACCTGTCATTTTAAGACCTTAACAGATAAGGTAACGAATAAATTCTATGAGAATAATTTGTTTCTTTATTTCAGGCCTGTCAAACAGTTCTGTATGCAGTAAGATTAACAACGGTATTAAGTACAGCTACTAATAATGTTACTTCATCAGGTATTAAATGGTACGTTTAAGTAGTGCTTTTTCAACCATTATATTTTATTAAGTAACACTTGTATTACGAATTCATCAGTTGTGTCCATAAGGCTTATAGAATACGTAGTAATTCACAAAGTAATGCTTGTTTGCTAATTAAGTCCATATTGTGAATCCAGAGTCTAACCTGACAGAGGCGAGACAACAGAAGCTCGGAGGACGGCCTTGCAGGATCCTTAAAGATCTCTCCAGCAACGCTAGCAACCATCTCCAGAACCCGCAGGAGGGAGAGAGCCAGGTCAAAACAGGTGGCACAGATGCGCAACTGTCGAGATTCAATAAACACCCGCTCTGGTCTGTTGGACACATTCTGAATCTGCAAAAAAAAAAAAAAAATACATACGTAAGTAGTACAAAAAAAATTCATGAAACTACATTCTTGCATGAAGCATTATGGAAACAGCAAAATTTAATTTACCTCTTGAAGCATGCCAATGAATTCTGAAAATGCCCAGTTCAGCTGATTCAACAGCGAATTGAGGAAAGATGTAGACAATGTTTCATTACTCAACATCACCTCTCGAATGTGACCTTGGAAAACTTGTGATGGACATGGACCTAAAAACATTAATTATGTTTATTAAAAATTATATACAAATTTCATGATTGTGTCATGAAAAAAACACAAACACTTACACTGAATGGTAGCTTTTAGCCTTTAAGTTCATACGCTGATGTAACAGAACCCACAATTATATCCTACATCACTTCTACACTTTTTCTAAAGCATATAAACTATTATTTATCATTTTAATTCCATTGGAGATCCACAACCACATTCCCTTACCACAAGCGTGCAAACACTAATGTAATATGTAATGAAAATATTATTTATCGCATCAAAAAAACAAGTCTTCACAAAAAATTGTTCTGGTCATTAGCATGGCACAAACATAGACAAAGGTTCCGTAAAGATGGTGCTACTCACTCCACGCCCTGCTAGCAAGGCTGCTGTCTGGGTGCAAGATCTTAGGGCCAAGCTTCCGTGAGAGGTGAGGGGACCTCTTGAAGCGGAACGCAAACCCGCAGCCCTGCCACATTCTCAGCAAGACCCAGTTGCTCTGTGCCCACGCTCGGTTCTCATACGGGCGTAGCAATGCATGAACCATGTTTATTCGACTGTGGACACAAAATACATCTTTGTCCGAGTCTATCAAATTCAAAGGGTGCTAATCTGAAGTATGAAACACTACAAAAAACACTTTGAAATATATTCAAAACATACCCAAAATAAACTGACAAAAAAAATACTTGTTTTCAATGTAATAAAAATACAGTAAAATCCTGTTAAGAAGTTTCTCAAGGAACTTATAAATTAAAACTGATGTTATATCAGGGGAAAACTTATTTAAAGGGTAAAATTGTGTGTATTTATTGGTCAAATGCTAAAAAATTTTTAACTTATTATGCAAAAAATTTTTTTAAGTGGGAATTTCATAAGAGGGTTTTAAAGAACTACTGTTTAGTCTCATTCTAATTTTAAATATATTCGCCTTTTGGTAACAGACCCCCAAAATCCCCTTTTTTAGAATCTTTATAAGAATAAATAACATTAAGAAAACAAAGTTTAAATATTTATTCACTTTACAACAACTAATGAAATTAAATTTCAGCATAACTTTGACAGCATATTCTAATGCCTTGAATTACATGAACAACTTACTAACACTAATAATTAGATAAAGTCATAATAACCATATAAGTGGTAGATAAAGTGACAAACGACTGCAGTTTAATATGATAAATATAGGCTGAGAAGGGGTAGCACTTCCGTGCACGAGCATGCATCAAAGTAGGTTCTGAGAAGAATTTTCGAAGATGCAAAGAACACATCATCAAGTTAGGTGAGCAAAAAAAAAGTAAATATTAAATAAAAAGTATGAAACATGGATGAACATATTTTACGAGAGGTTTTAATATCACAAAATCAAATTCACACAGAGAATTACACTTGGAACAAGTACAATGAAAAGTCTTGAATCCGGCATTCTGTAGTTAAGATATCTTGTAATCCAGGACCAATCAAATACTCACGTTCATATTTATTTTTGGTTGATTCCTGCTATCGACCTTGGCAGCCAGGTCACATTACTCTCCTGTCGTGTTTATAGTTCGCTCTGATTTTAACCTTACTGTTGAATTATTTCAGTACAGTGTTTCCTGTTTTATAGCTAGAGACAAGATTATATGGTGAATTGTGATAACACTGAAAATTACATCAATACACCATATAACACTGAAATTTAAGTAACTACACCATCATAAAGCATTCAAATGCAACTACCATTATGAAATTAATTAGTATTTTTATTCAAAACTTAAAATCGGATAACAAAAACATAATTAAATTCAATGAATGTAATGTAATCAGCATGAAGTTCTTACAAAAATTTATGTAATAAGAAGGTTGGAAAAATTTAATTTGACCCTACAACTTTTATTAGTATCTCATTTTTACAGTACAACGGTGGTACATTTTTCGAACAAGTACTTGCAGATTTATTTTCATTGTTCCGAGTGCATCATCTACCAGTCAAAGTGATTCGTTTTTGGTAAAATAAGTATTTTAAAACAACTGTGTGCCATATGTGTTCTCTAATAAGCATCTTTATGAATAAACAGAAATCAATAAAAGTTAAAAAAAAAAATAACAACTACCTAAAAATAATGTTTCAAAAACGAAATAGACCTAAAAATTACGCCAAAAATCTTTTCTCTATTTTAAATAGGTTACATTTCACATTTTCACATTTGCTCTCCCGTTTAAAATATACTGAAGTTAGATAACTCTGCATGGCCGTGAACCCAAACGTACCGGATGAAAGACCTTTCACTGTACTACAGTAATAAAGCATCTCACCTTGATTGAGGGACTTCCTCAAGTGCATCCAGTGTCATCTGACTACACACAAAACTTGCCAAGGCTTGGATCATTGTATCTTTGGAATTGGCATGAATGATTCTTTGGTCAGCAAAGTGATCACATAAGAATTCTGCCATATCGACCAGAAATTCTTTGTAACCTACGCAAAAAATAATAACCAACTGGAATGGGGCACAAGCCACACAATAAACACAATTCAGCACACTTACTTTACAGAGTGGATATGAACTCTACTGACAAACGTTCACAAGTTCAGGGATGTTTACAGAGTTTTTTGTTAAACGGAACCCACAGTATCATCCTGTATAAAAGGTGCACTCCTAAGTGGCCAACCGTATAAATTACAGTAAGAATATTGATTAACACAAAAATTAAATAATCTAAACACTCTGAGAATACGATAATCAGACTCAACACTAAAAATTCCAATTTTCATAAACCAAAACACACATTAAGATAAAGCTCATATAAGAAGTTTTAAAGACACTCAATATTAAGTGTGAGTCAATTGTCTTGTGAGGTGTCAGCACGAGAAGAGAGGAGAGTGAGAGGTAAGCAGGTCGGACAGGGACGTTGGGAAAGAGAATAGGTACATATCGAAGGAGCACAGCCAAGGAGGTTGCAAAATCTCCCTGAGCGCTGCATTTTTCTTTCAAAGCTACACCCATTCAAATTATGTTGACCATGCAGTACTTAGCAAGCGATAAGTAGGTACACACACCAGCATCATTATGGTGAGTGGTGATTTTGAACAGATACCTACCTGCTTTTACTCACACAGTTTAGGCTAAATCAGTAAGCTCCGACTCGGACCCTCCCCTTGATAAGATTACAAAGAATTACTGGATTAAAAATCACATCTGAACAAATGAGACTTGCTTAAAGATTAAAATGTACAGTAAACGAATATTCTGATTTAAATACACAATAATCAATAATAATTTGAAATGCTTTCTTATGGAAGATCCCATTTTGTTTGGGATCCGCATTCTCAATACTCCAACTTTTAACTGACAATTTCTGCAAAGTTATAAGTTATTGCTATGCCTTAAAACCCCTACAAAGCTCCGAAATAAATTAAAAATCCTAAACTTTACCCAATGTTAGAAACCAAACAGAGTTTTAAAAAAATACCTACTTTTACACAAAACTCCCATTAAACCACATGTTAAGACTGGGCAACACTACTACTAGCAGCATTAGTTCACAGGCAGCAATGAGCTTCAATACAATGTCAAAGAATGAAGGTAAGTTGTCAGACATCTCTCTCTACATATAACCATGATCTCTACAGGTTTTTATGATGCAACATTTCCCAAACATTACTGTTTTTGTGCGAGAATTCCCACTCTTTCAACTGTACCATTCCATAACAAAACTGCACCTCCCCTCCTCACATACAGTTTAGTCAGGTGCATGCTAATTTTTATAAAAGCAACTGACAACAAAGAGTAACTTGCCACCTTACCTCTCTTCAGAAAAAGAGACTGGTGAAAAAAAAAAACATGCAACAGATGGGTCATAATCATAAAGTTTGGAGGGGGAAGAGAAGTGGACACAGAACTGCTGCCTCACACCCTCGCGGAGTTATAAAGTAAGGCAGAAAGCAGACAAAAGGACTGCCAGGAATAACTGTGCAATATTTATTTATTTTTCGTTGATAAGCTGAGAAGTGGAACATGAGACTTCACTTGCATCTATGGAATGCTACTGAAGACAATGGATGCAACCCGTACACAGCTGGGCAACCCTTAGGCGAGTAAACACGTAAAGTAGTTGATCAGCGTGAGTAAAACCATAGATTTGTATTAAAAAAAAACGAATGCACAGATACTGTTTTATAAGTACAGGACATTTGGAAAGCTACTAACTGTGCAGGGAGTCAATGGCACTTGGTGGATTCGCGCAAGATTATAGTTTTTTCTTTTCAATACTACTCAATTCAACACAGGTCTAGACACAATCTGGTAGGTACACCCATTTATAATGGTAGAAAATCTTTTAAGTGTAGTTCCATGTATTTTCTGTCATTACATTTAATAGTGGCCTCTGATCGTCTACCTTGCAAGGCCTCGATGGGACAGGTGGGGTGGAAGTAGCCCCGCAGCGCCGCGCACAGCCCGACCAAGGCCTCCAGGTAGAACTCGGGCACGTAGCTGAAGAGCCGGCCCTCGCGGGAGGCCCCGCGCACGGAGGCCAACGCGACTCGCAGCAGCCACGCCAGCTGCTCCTGCTTGGCGGGGCAGTAGACGGCCGCCCGCACCCACGCCATGCCGCGGGCCTGCTCCGCCAGCTTGCCCTCCAGCACCTGCACGGCGCGGCGCAGCTCCGCCTCCACCTCCCGGTCGGCCGCGCATGCCGCCAGGCGCGCCTTGCTGCCCGCCACTGCGCCCGCGTAGTCCGCCATGCTGTCCCGCAGGCTGCTCACCTGCCATCACCCTCCGTCGCTCACCCAGACGGGCCGGTCGCGCAATGAAAACTGATACAGTTAACTGTTTCCAAACAGTGTGACGACAGTCGACACACTATTCGCTGTGAGGTGGCAGCAGGCAGATTTGAGATTTTTAGCCCAACCTACTAGGTCTGATAAGTAATAGCTTCGCAATGTTCCTCCGTCGCTCACGTCTACGACCACCGAGATGGGCAGTCACGCAATCAATTAGCTTGGCCCTATCGAAAACTGATACAGTTAACTGTTTCGAAACAGTGTGATGGCAGTCGACACACTATTCGCTGTGAGGTGGCAGCAGGCAGATTTGAGATTTTTAGCCCAACCTACTAGGTCTGATAAGTAATAGCTTTGCAATGTTCCTCCGTCGCTCACGTCTACGACCACCGAGATGGGCAGTCACGCAACCAATTAGCTCGGACCTATCGAAAACTGATACAGTTAACTGTTTCGAAACAGTGTGACGGCAGTCGACACACTATTCGCTGTGAGGTGGCAGCAGGCAGATTTGAGATTTTTAGCCCAACCTACTAGGTCTGATAAGTAATAGCTTTGCAATGTTCCTCCGTCGCTCAAGTCTATCTACGACCACCGAGATGGGCAGTCACGCAATCAATTAGCTTGGCCCTATCGAAAACTGATACAGTTAACTGTTTCGAAACAGTGTGATGACAGTCGACACACTATTCGCTGTGAGGTGGCAGCAGGCAGATTTGAGATTTTCAGCCCAACCTACTAGGTCTAATAAGAAGTAATAGCTTCGCAATGTTACCATTTAAAAGGCATCAAATTTTTCATAAAATAACTGGCAATGCAATGACAAAAACCACATCGCATATTGCATAGATAAGATAAACCTAGCTGTTGCATACGGACAAACTAATGTACGAATGGGAGGGTAAGAGGATAAGTTTTACAGCAGGTAGGTGTCTTTCACACGAACCTTACTATTGAATGTTCCTCATTTAATCAATCCATTAGTAATTAACCTGTTTAGTAATCGTCAATATACAGCTGGAGGTATGTTTACCTTGACCACCTGCTTGTGAGCGGTGGTGTGATAGAACAGTATCAAGCCGTCGAGCAGCTCCAGCAGAGAAGCGCTGGGGTCGGCGTTGCCCGTCTTGGACGTGGTGACCTTGGCCGGCAGCACGGTCTCCCTCTGCTGGGCCAGGTGCTCCACGATCATCTGCCTGGGACTGTGCATGTGAGCCAGCACCGGGATCATGATGGACGACGCCCCGTCACTCTCGATGCGCACGGCCGGGGGCCCCGTGACGAACGCCGCTGTCGGGTCTGCAGGCACCGCCACAACCATACCTCTGAATCACACGACCTGCTTGTCGAAATCAGGGCCGGCGCGTCCATACAGGCGAACTAGGCAACCGCCTAGGGCGCCAAGTATCTGGGGGCGGCGCAGCACGACACATAACAGCTCATATAATATGTTTAACGATTATTGAAACTGGATGAAAATGGATTTTTGTAACAGTTTGGAATGTTTATATTGATATAAGTAATTATTTAAAGTCCACGGTGACCTGTTTATGATTTGTAATAAGTAAAAAAGTAAAAAAAAAACCACAAGCCTGCTTACATTTGATTGTTGACAAAATCTTAGACTTACATGATGTATTTTGAGGCACAGAAAATTGTTTTGGGGCATCTGGCGGAGGGGGGGGGGGGGGGGGCATTAAGGTTTTTCGCCTAGGGCGCCAATTTACCTTGCACTGGCCCTGGTCAACATCAGGGTCAATACAGACGACGAAGGATGGCGAGACGAGATGTAATGACCACCACATTTTTCCTTTGCGAACATGGATGACTTGGTGGAAGGCAAATAAACTCAATCATCTGGCCCCTTTATAATTCTACACTCTTTTATATGACACCTTCTTGCTATTAAAAATAAATATTTTATGAGATAAAAATTAAGAATAGGGTCAGTAACATAAGTCACCTATCATCATTGCGTAGTATCACAGCAGATTAAGAATGTTTTGTACTATTAATATTAATACACTACATAGCAGGATTGGGAAATGTAAAATACTACAGAAATTCTCTTGATAAATCAACATGAAAATGACCAAACCCCAATTATATTTATCTTCATAGTTATTTTTAATGTGAATGGAATGGTAATATCGACTAATAGACTATAATCTATATTGGAAAATCTTTATTTACTATTTATTTGTTAAAATTACAAAAATGCAACAAAAAAATTAACAACACAGACATTGTGTGAACAGAAATTATTGCTTATGTATTCTTATCACACCATTATTTTTGTAACTCAATGGTTCCATAACTCTCAGATACATACTGAATTCTGAAGAGCGAAGGTCAGTCGATGACTGGTTCAAAGACGATATGACTCTGTGATCTGCACCAAGCACACGGATCAAGTCCTCCCTCAGAGTTTTGTTGAGGTGTGACACCACTCCGCCCAAACGATCGATTCCATCGTAGTTAATGGAGCCATCGTAAAAGTATCGAGCAGGGATGACTACTGGCTGGCCCAACATCTCTCGTTGCCACAGCTCGCGAAACGTGACCAGGAGCCGAAAGAAAAAGCAGAGTGCGATGGGCAGCTGAATCTGTAACAACAAACGCACAGTCCTAGTAGTGTTACAGGGATTCCCCACTCTTACTCCAGACCACTGCCCTGAGATTTCATTGTTTTTCCATTCCATGAGAACCTTTTTTTTTTCTGTCATATCAACCAATGTTGCAAAATAACATAAATATATTAAACTACAAATAGACTACGTACTTAGCGAGACAAATCTTAACTATGCAAAACATGTCAAATAAACCATTGAAAACTTTTCCCGGTCATAAAACAAATTCATTTCACTGATTGGTTCTCTTACATTTAATTGAAGAAAACAGATGGGTGTTCAGTTGCACATGAATTTGTAACTAAAACATTTTTTTTAACAAATAAAAGAAACAAATTAAGTATTATTTATCAATTATCAACAAATCATTATATTAACAATCATATTAACAAATCAATTTATCAAGTATATTTTATCAATTTTTATGTGTTTTCCAGGATTAAGATACCTTTTCAATTCCCAGAGTTTTAACTGTTTTACAGTTTTTTAAAGGCATAAAACCACAAAAGTAAAACAAGTATATGAATAACAATAATTTTAAAGACTGCTCACGATGCATAAAATTTGTAATAGCAGCGATGTTATGAGTAAAAATATGTATGTATGTATGTATGTATGTATGGTAGACTCCCAATTATCCGGGTGCGGGTTATCCGGTTTGCAGATTAACAGTGCCATATTACACTTTTATAAAACACAAAACAAAAATAATTTTTTTATTTCTGTGAGCGCACAATGACAATGGCACTTGTTTAGCATGAAATACAATGCAATGAATTACATAACAAGTCAACGAATTAGTAATGCAACAAATTAATAATGTGACAGATCAACAAACAATATATTGCTTTTCTTCAATAGCTATTCACAATATTCACATCCATTTCATAATTATTTCCAATGACGCCCAAATGTTCTACAAACGTTAATATTTCACCAGCAACTCTGGAAAGAAAAGCCAGAAGCTTTCAGGGCTAGTTTATCTGGAGCCAATAGGATGTGCTAGTGGAAAATGCGCTAGTGGCAAATCATGGCAGACACACATTTAGTAACAGAGTCAGGAACATGTTAAATAATCTATCTTTCTAATAATAGAAAATGTTAAGTTTATGCTTTTTAAATTCTTATTAGAACTGACATATAACTCCTATAGCAATAACATTATTATTTTGTGACTCAGTAATGTTGGTAGTACCTACATAAGAGAAAAAAAATGTTATGCCCAAGCCATTATGTAAATAATGCAGTACGTGAACTTTTTTTAATCTAATTATAGGTAGTTTAATCTTGAAATGTTATTCAACATTTATGTAAATGTACTTTAAATGTATTTAGATACGTATTAGTACTGTAAATTAATTTAACGGTAATAGTCTCTTGATTAAAATGGTAGTCAGCAATGACAGTTACCTATTTGGAAAACAAATTATTTTGATTAAAATACTCTCTTCATGGAAAAAACTTATGTGATGAATAGTGCTGTTCTGATTAGCGCTCTGTTTTACTGGAATGAATTAGGGCGTTAATTTGAGGAACGGGTGTTACAGTGTCTGTCTAGATAGTCAGGATAAAAATATTTCAACCTTCCCCCCCCCCCCCCTCCTTCACAGCTATCAGTGAACCTCATGCCAGTCATTACCCCAGATAATCGGGAGTCTACTGTTCATACAAAATGACACTGGATCACTAAAATTGAAATAAATACATGCACAAATGAGAGCTGTTACCAACTGACCTGACTGAGAATGTTTTCGTGCAGGAACGCACGGAACTTGGAGAGGAATATGATGCGGGAGGACGGTCTGGTGGGCGTGCCATCTGTGTTGTCCAAGAGAGTTATCAGCAGTTCCACTTGCAGTTCTTCCAAGGCTGCAACAAACCACAATTGGAAACCACTGACTGGAAAATTTACAGCACAACAAACCAAATACACCATACTTTCTGCACACAGTTAAGTGAATCTCATTTAAAATTATGTACCATAGGTAGGGACAAGATTATACAGTAAATTGTGATAGAAACAAAATAACAATGAAAAGCAAGTAAATGCATCATATAACCCAAAATGTAAGTTAATGCACAAAAAAAAAAAATAAACACCAAAATGCACCTAAAATCATAAAAAATTAGTATTATTTTTTATAAAAACACTCATTTCAATCACATTAACATAATTTTTAATATATTATAAATTCAATGAATGTACTGTCTATGACCGATTGGAAGATCCCCGGCACGGGTATGGGGAGGTAGGGGTGTTGGCTTTCTGGTTTCCCGGAAAGCAGGGGGGGGACGGCAGTTGTTTGCTTGTCGCCTGAGCAGTGTGAAGTC
This sequence comes from Bacillus rossius redtenbacheri, assembly GCF_032445375.1. Lineage (NCBI taxonomy): Eukaryota > Metazoa > Arthropoda > Insecta > Phasmatodea > Bacillidae > Bacillus > Bacillus rossius. The sequence goes on along the minus strand of NC_086334.1, from coordinate 33,179,853 downwards.
ATGCCCGCAAACATCGGTCCTCTTCTCTAGACGACGAGTTTGATTCGAAATGTGCTGTCAGTTTAACACGTGAATGCTAATCTTCGTGTAGACAAGTAGACCTAAACGTTTGTTTTAGTTACAATTATAATTGCTAGTAATTTTATTTTAAACTGTGTTAATGTGGCCACTGTAAATTGCAATCTTTATTTCGGCAATGAATTCTAGTGGAACTAAAAAGAGGAAAGTGATGCTCATTACGTAGGTGTAAGCGAACCAACGGTGAAACGAGAACAAAGTACGCAATGCAACTAATAGTAACAGTTCTTTATCAACACCTGGTAAAAACCGAAGTGATTGGCGAAAACACACTACCATAGTTGTGGATGATTTCGATAGACGCGTTTATCAGAAATACAATACATGACTTTTATGTTCGCGAGAAGAAAATTCAAACTGTCCTGAAATTGTTGCCTATAATCAAGAACAAAATAGAGTTTCCATGGGGACCAAGATCACTATATCGCTTGATCAGAAGCATGGGATTTAAGTGGAGGAAGTGCAGGTCCAAGGGAAAAATACTCGTTGAAAGAGCGGACATAGTGACATGGTGTAATGACTACCTTCGCAAAATACGACAATACCGCGAAGTTGGCAGAGATATTGTTTATCTAGATGAAAGTTGGATAGACAATAATTTAACTGTTTCTAAATGCTGGCAGCATGAAGATGAATTCGGAGTTCAAACAAATGCTAGCGCAGGTAGAAGGCTTATTTTGTTGCATGCAGGTACTGAGAATGGATTCATTCCTAATGCACTGCTTATTTATAAAGCAGAAACTGCCACAGGAGATTACCATGGTCAAATGAATAATGTAAATTTTGAAAAATGGATAGACAAAATGTTATTGCCTAATCTTCCACCAAATGCTGTAGTTGTGTTGGACAATGCTCCATATCATAGTATGGAGATTAATAAAGTCCCGACCAAGTATGCAGTAAAAAACGACATTATGCTGTGGCTGAAGAACAACGGGGTTGAATACAACGAGAGCATGCGCAAAGTAGATTTGTGCAAGCTTGTAGAACTGCATAAGCCCAAAGAAAAAGCATACAGAATAGACTGTAAAATCAATCAGTTTGGTCACACAGTACTCAGACTGCCTCCTTACATGTGTGATCTAAATGCAATTGATTTAGCATGGGGAAAAATCAAGAGACTAGTTAGAGAGAAGAATGTCACTGGCGATTTATCACTTACAAAACTTAAAGACTTGACAGAAGCTTCAATTTAATCAGTGACGAAAGAAGACTGGGCGGGATTTTGTAGAAACGTGCAGCACGTCGAGGAAGAATATTGGAAGAAGGATGGAATTATTCCAGATGTGATCGACAGTATTATTGTTAACTTGGATAATGACGAAAGCCACTCTGAAACTGATAGTAACGAGTCATCATGTGCTGCAGTGCAGAGTGATAATACTGATTCGGAGTCAGAACTGGCGCGGCCGTTGGAAAAGTGTTAAGAAAAGAGTGAAGTGATATGTTTCATTTATGTCTGAAAAACCATAATTATGTAAACACCGGTATACAATAACAAATATTACAAATATTACAATATAGACGTTTCGTCAACTGCATATTGTATATTCATACTTGCGGCCCTCAACACACAACTTTTACATACTTCTGTCTGTGAAACTGGAATCGAGTATTAATGGTGAGTTTATGTCTTACTATAACTTTCGTAGCTGTACTTTGAAACATGTGAAAAGTGTAGAATCATACCTTATTTTGTGTTATCGCTTTGTAGAAGTGATTAGGAATTCTTTGTTAAGTAAACACACGTAGTGAATACCTTTTCGGATGCTTCTATACATCTATTTCGTGGTGCTAAGAAACAACATTGTATTGTATTCGTTGAGTCGAGTCAATGTTTTCACTTTGCACAGTATCACACACTCCCTTGTCTCCGTGTCCCTCATGACGTCAGTGCTCCTCTTCGCGGCCGCATTCCTGGAAGGGATCTTCCCATCAGTCAAGGACAGTAATAAATTTAGCATGAAGTTTCTACTAAAATGTATGAACTAAATAGATTAATAATATTTCTCCCATTTATTTTTACTGTTACGATTAGTTAGACATGCTTATTAAACATTATTATATTGTAATTCATGTAAAAGTGCATTATGCATCAGTCAAAATTACAGTGTTTGGTGAAATACGTATCAAGAAACATTTAAGTGTTATTTGTGGAACAATATGCTACCTTTATGAATAAACAGGATTCATAAAAAATAAAAATAATCACACCAAAATTTCCTGTTTTAAAAATGAAAAAGGTCTAAAATTAAAACCATAAAATCTTGTCTCTAGCCTTAGGAAAATAAAATACCTACTCTTGATTGCATTTAACTAAAACACTTCCTAGTTTACATGCAATGGGGCAGAAACTGAGAATAGTAGTGTCACTCTTTATAGCTTCAAAATAAGTACCGTACTTACCTGCAGACGGGTTGTCCCTGTGTATGGCTTGCATCAATAATTTTGGGCAATAAAAATCAACATTTTCACCATTACAAGTTGCCCTCAAATATGGGTTACACGATATCTGTCTCCAGTAGAATACAAGCAAAGTCCTTATGGTCCATGTCTCGGCTTATTGCCACATAACCGGTTCTTCATCTCTCCCCTTTTCATTCTTTATGGCCCAAGAATACTATTTTTTTATACTTTTATTTCCCTTCCTATCTACTGTACTTTCTTTTACCCACCTCCTTTCCCAAGTGAGAAAAGATGGCACACTGCTTTAATTTTTTTTCTCTTCAGTTCCTTCAATAAAAATAATCACGCCCTTTACAGCAGTTTTGTCATGGAATATTGCAGTAGAAAGCATGAGAAATCTCACGCCAAAACAATGTTTGGACACAGTTGCATCACAATAACCTGTCAAGACAGACGTGATGATTGTGTGTAGTGCCAGTTCACTGGCATTTAAGCGATGAGAGAGGAAGGGAGAACCATACAAATTGCTGCATAACCACACGCACGCACGCACGCATGCACGCACTCACTCTCAATGCACACAACCCCTACCTCTTTCTCAGTTTCTAGCTGGTTTATTTTTAGATTTTCCCCTCTTACCAAGTGTCAGCCCAGCAGCAGACAGCCACTTCACTTACAGGTAGCCGGATAACCACTCAAAAGTGCTTTAAACACACACTACCAAGATATTTTAATTCAACATTTATACTTACTCATAAAATATTTATTAAAAACCAACACAGGCTAGTTATTTAAGCGCATATTCAACCACACACTGCAATGTGTGTGTGTGTGTTTTTTTTTTTTTTAATATACCCAAAATGAAAATATGTATAAGGGTCGAAGTACTGAACTATAACTGCAGTACAGAGTGCTGAAACTATGCATTTAACTTTTGTTTACATTTTACTGCCATTGCTAAGATACCTGGCATAACTATTTGTTTTGTTTGCAGGTAATAAAACATTCTTTATGAAAAGCTTTATGCTTTGAACACTATTTCAGGCACATTTACAGACATTACCCAGTGACAGACCATTTAATCAACTGTTTATTTATTTATTTTAAGATTTTTAAATTTTCTTTTCTTTAATTTCCTGGACAGCGCCCTGTGATTGGCCGAGGCTCTGGTGGCTCTCAAACTGAGTGCCTGGTGCAAGGGATGATGATAAATGGAACAGTTTGGACTGGCTTATGAAATACAGCTCTAGTCAGGACCTCCTGATGGAAGCCTTAAAAATACAGTACTTTTTGCGTGTGCGGATGGAATTTACATCTATCGGTGCAGAATAATGTATGTGACTGAGTGCAAGTACAACTTTTGCATTATCCACACGAATAAACGGATTGTGTGAAAGTGTTACGGTCCACGTATCCTGCATCAAGGAAGGCCATATTTGATAAGTGATTATGACACTTTTTACTGACGCCATACAATTTTCAAGTATGTACTTTTCATGGCAGTGTGTGTTTGAGAACTATATTGTTGTGTGGCCTAGACCCCAAACTATTTTTTGCGCATTTATCATTGTTTTCTACAGCCTAATTTAAAACAACATGAACATAAACCGACAGACAACAGACTGAGACAACTAAGTTCAAAGGTCCCAAACAGAGTTTTTGCTTTATCGTTCTGAGTTGGCCAAATTATAATTGAAAAATATATACCCTGAGTACTGAAAAATTAAAAATTTAAGAAATTTTTATATTATTACTGAAAATAAGTGACATTTGTAGGGTTTGTGTCTGCCATACTGGAAATTTTTTTTTCCCCTCTCAACATTATTTTTATTCTGGAAAAGTGTAAAAGTGGCCTATTGTCTGTCTATGTAATATTTTATTTTCTTTAATAATAAATATTGCCATTTATATTAATATTAATGTATGTTGCCATTCTGGAATTTGCATGCCAAATCAATACCACCCTATATTTCATTTAATTTGTGCGCACTTAGCTAAGTGTTTGTTTACAGTAATACTGTAATAAGCAAAGAATTAATACTGTAATAAATGTACAGAATAAATAAACCAATTCCATTCAGTACATGTTATTAAACAAAATTTAGCCATCAAATGTGCTACCCATATGCGGGTAAATACACAGTTTAACATTTTGTTCACCAGTCACTTAGGCCCTAAACCCAAGTTCTTTACACTTCATGCATATAAATGTACATAGGAATAAGTATAAAAAGTATAACTCTTATTTTCCCTCTCACCTTAAATTTTATTAATTCTTGAATACCATACTACTTCTCAATACAAGCAAATGATTCTTAAAAAAAGTGTACTAAATTTGCACGCACAAGTTACACAACATGCAACTTCAGTAAAATTATAGTTTTTCTCCTGGTGGGCCCAAGCACGGGTCAAAACAGCCCATCAGAGTGCATGTTTAAATACGTGCTAAACAGTTGTCTGCACTTTATCATATCTCCACTAACCTGATCACTTACACTGTCAAAATATTTTATTCACTACTTATTTAGCACAAGTAGAAAGCTATTAAATTTCAAAAATGTAGTCATAAATATGTAGTTTTAAAAATTTTGTCTGTGTCATTAGTTAAAACATTTTACAATTATCTATATTCACGTCAATCAGGCAATCAGTACATGTGAAGAAAAATATAAATATACTTCAATTATAAAAATACAATATGAACTTAGTGAAAACTTTTGTTTCAAGCATTAATTTGGGTTTCAGTACTTTCAGTTACAGAAAACATTTTCCTAAAGTATAACTAAACCTGCAGTCATGTGCCGTGATTAAAAATTCTGCATTATGTAGCCTTGTTCTTGATCAACACTGAGCATTACTGGATGATATCTGGATGGAAGACTACACAGCAAAGATATTACAAGTCTGGAAATAATGCCTAAGACTAAAGTGTGCCATGTGTGACATTTGAGTATTGTATCAGATATATTTACTACATCAAACTGACTGTACTTGCAATAGCATCCTTGATCTTGCAGCATGCTGCAAGGTACGCCTCTTTGTTTGCTTCAACATTTGGATCTTCACCCTGCGTGTCCCACCAGGGGTCTTTAACCACTTCTTGTAAGCTTCTATCATCCAGGGGCTTAACATGAAGAAAGCTGAAGAACCTTAACATTACACAATGCAGTGATTGCCCTTATTGCTACATACACATTTATATACATTAAGAAAACCAGACAAACATATGCAGGATTTTGCAGATATACATACTTATTCCTGTAGCTTCAGTTACAAAGATATTTAAGGCCTAACAACAAAGATAGATCTTTATTTAAAAAATAGCCTTAATTAAATCTGTAATGTACAATGTTAGTATAAATGTCTTGATCAATGTGGCAAGGAAAAATATAAAAACATTTTTCATTCATTCATTCATTCATTCATTCATTCATTCATTCATTCTGTGGTAGATTCCCGAATTCCATTAATGATTATTTTATTACTATCATAACTACCATGATTATTGCATAATCATCTAACATTTTATACTAAAATCAGATTTGAAAAGTAGGAGTGTAACTTTTATGCAAGGAAAACATTTGTGTTGAGGTAAAGTTATTCATAAAAACAAAACCTTTCATGGAAACTACATTAAAAAAAAAAAGTAGAGTATACTAATGCATAAATATCGTCGTAGTACACAATAACCTCAAAAGAGAGTGGTCTATCAAATGTAGTTTAGTTGGCACTAAACAGAGTGCGCGCGTTGCATGCCTTTGGCGAGTTATCATTATCAATATTTGACTATGTGCGTGCACTCTATATGGGCATTAACACAACCAAACATGAATGATGCCAACTAGCACTACATTTTTATACGCTGTACGAAGTGGCCACAAAGACGAACAGATAAAGCTTATATCATAACATTCAAAAACGTCTTTAAAAGAAAATTTACACATCAGACAACTTCGTATTTGTGTTGATTAAATAAGTAAGCAGTAATATCCAAATGAATAATAGCATTCAACTTTAAAATACATCATACAGGAAAAGAAGTTTATTGGGAACACATACATGGAAAAAATAGCATATATCTTATTGTGAAAAAGGCGGGACCAAAACGTTTGACCATATTGGACGGGAAATCGTATTGAGCAGGTACATCTTAAACTACATAGAATTGTAATTTCTGTATTTTCCCATTATAACTACCAAACTGCTTGAAAACCAATTGCTGTTGCACGGTGCTTTATCATGTCATGTTTACTACTGACACAAAGTGCTCTGAATCTAACAGCGGGACCAAAAACATCACGCAATTATCATGCTAGAATTTTTTTTCTCCAAATTTTGATGCCCTAAAACAACGTGCGGCGATTATGTGACTGTGACGATCGTTCGAAAAAACACAGTGTATTTATTCAATGTGTTTCACCACACACCAGGGTTTTCCGATTTCCAAAGAAATTAACGTTCCCTCTACTTCCCCCACATGATAATAATGCAATTTAGAGGTAGAAACTCTTTGATATCCCAATTCATACACTAGCATGAGGAGGAGAAACAACAAACAAGATTTTAAAACAGTCGCATCTCCACTTTGTCTAAGGACGAATACTGGCATTTTTCCACAATGCATTCCTTGGATACAGAGTGCAGAATGCAAAGGAATGTATTACCACCAACTGCCCCAAATACTAGCAGCAGTGGAGGAAACATTTGTGAAAGCCAACTCTGCAAGAGTTGTGCAAACTAAAGACCACAAATCATAATGTATTTTATACTTACATAATAACTGTCCATTTAACGAGATCTGACAATAAAAGTTTTAGTCAGACAAATAAAATCATACAAAACCAAAATTTCAATTAAATTTGTTCATACACCTAAATACAAGCAGTTCTTAAAATTCACTATTTTAACTAACTCACGAACCGTATTCTGTCAAACAGTATGTGTTCCAGCAGGTATCGACGAGTTGCAGTGTGCTGCAAAAGAAACGTCACCAGCAGAAGAGAACGCTTCTGCGTGGGGTATTCCAAGCCGAACGACACATGTCGGAAATTGGAAACCAGGCAGAAAATTGAGCTTTCAAGTATGGCACTCATTTCAAAGTCCTGGAACATCAAAACACCAAAATTCTAATCAATTTAGACAAATTTGAAAAAGTAGGTGTGTTAGAATAATAATATGTAAAAAAATGCAGATAGGTAAACTAACAGACAAATTATAAAAACACACTGCACTAAAGCACTACCTATTGGCCTGTAGTATTTACAATGTGTGCTCTAAGTCCTATGTTTAACTGTTCACGAGAAAATAAAAAACTGCGTACTGAAGAAGCCGGCATAATATTTTAAAAAGTGGTTCCAGTTAAAGTGATATCCAAGAAGTGCACATGTAAGAGCTGTTCTGATACCCTCTTTCCCAAAACCAATTCCAGACACCCTGATAGCACTACAATACGCCAATGATACCAATGATACCTTAAACTGCAATCAAAATTTAATTACTGGCCACAATATTTGAATAAATAATAGAATCGGTTTTTTTTTTTGCTAAATCTAAATTTAAAGTCAGTTTATTGAAAACTGTGAATACGTAACTTGTTTATTGAGTAAACTTTATTTCTATTTACTTGAAGTCAAACTAAACAGTTCCTCAGTTATTAATTTAATGTTATGCCTTTTAATATACAGCTATAAATAATTCAATAAAGATAAAAATATTATTCAAACTATGACAAATAAAAATAATATGTATTTTTACTATTTTTTTAAAAATCAAAGTTCTGAGTATATTTTTTTCCAAAACCTCAGATACCTGTGCAGATTCCTTGGTTATTGACAAGAGCTGATATTGGCCCATATACAATACCAGTACAGTATATGGTATACGAACAGCCCTAATAATGATGCCGTGGAATTAACGTTGAACAGATAAATCAAGATTGCTAGTCAGCTTAACATGCTATCATTGAGAGCCTATGTTAAAAAAAATATTTGGTACTGATAAAATTTACGTACATACTGTAGTTTGATATTATAATATTACCGTATATACTCGTGTATAGCGCGCCCTTTTTTCCCCTCAAGTAAGGGAAAAAAATAAGGATGCGCGCTATACACGGAAAAAAAAAAGGGGGGGGCTGTGGAAGGGAGGAGGAGTGGAAGTCGTTAACTGCCAGGTGATTGTTGACGTTTCTGGCCAGCCCCCCACACATACGCACAAGCAACAAGGCCTCTCTTTCACACACACACGCAACCTGGTCTCTCGCGCGCGCGAGCGCGCGCGCGCACGCACGCACGCACACACACACACACATGCGCGCGCAAGCTCGCACGTCTCTTGTTTATTTTTAGACCTCCCCCTCTACACAAAGCCAACGCAGCTAGTAAAATAAAAGAGAGAGAAAGAATGTTGTCGCCATTCCCCCTCCCACTTCCTTCGCTTCCTCGTCCCAGCTGCTACCGGTGAGTCATCTAATCCTCCGCGCGTCTCTGTTACTGCCTGCCTCCCTCCCTCCGTCCAAGTACCAGTTGTGACGATACAGCGCTTCATTATCATCCGTCTACACAGCAGAGTTTAAGTATTTTCCTGACGCATCACCACACATCAATTTAAATTATCATTTGTTTCACACGTACAGGTACCACAAAATGTTAGTAAAATTTATTTATGGGGGAAAAAAATTTTTTTCTTTGGAATTTGTTGCAAAAATCGTGGTGCGCACTATACACGAGGGCGCGCTATACACGAGTAAATACGGTATAATAGAAGTACGGGTTTTTCGCATAACTAAAATGATTAATTAACGATAAACCTCATTAATAAAATCTTAAGCACCATAATTTCATCTCTTTGGAATAATGAGGTTAGTAGTAACCAAACTATTGCAGAATTATTTTGGTAAATCACCAACTTTATATAATTTCTAAAGTCAATCCACTTAAATAAATTTATGAAACATATTTTTAGTTAAAAAATGCCTAACACTATTTTAAAAAATTAGAATGTAGTGTGCTACTGTCAATAGGCACTTAAACAGCAAAATGCACAAAAGTCTCAGAAACTTCCTACTATGTATAATTTTGGATGAATAACTATCTTCTATTCCTATCATACTCTAAAATTAGGAGATAGCTTCAATATTTAGTTTAAATTTGACACTATTTTCATAAGTTTGTGATGTATGTATTAACCATTCTTTAAGTCATGTTATTGTTTTCTGTTTCCCTAGTGTTCAAAATCAACTTAGTATTACATAGAAACAATTTTGGTATTAAAAAAATTGCACATATCCTATCATATCCTATGCAAGTGTTTAGGAACTGTGAAAACCATTTATATTAATGAGAATTTTGTACATATTATCAGAGTTTATATTTCACTGCAAACAGTACATACTTTGTGTATTAATAATGACAAGAACATATGGTTAATTATGATAAAACGGAAATAACACTGCAAAGCATATAAATGCAACATATTATCACCTAAATGCAAGTTGATGCACCATTTATAACAGAAATAAACTAAAAACACGAAGTCAGCAATTTGACAAAATTAAATTAAATTAAAACAATTTTATCTTTTATTCCATAAATTCATTGAATGTAATTTATTTGGCACGAATTTTGTACCAATACGTATGAACTTAATAGATTGGGAAATTTTTGTCTGATCTTGCATCTCCTACTACTTATAGTAGAACCCGTTTATAGTGAACCCGCCTATAATGAATTCCCGTTTATTGTGAATTTCCGTCTCAGTCCCGGCAAAATGATTTGAGGTTATGTATTAATTTATTGGATATAGCGCACAACTTTTGTCAATGTTGATACGTTTTCCCGTGTACCACGAACAAATTTTGCCGACATAATGCACATTTATCTCAAATATTTTCATATAATTAAAAGTTTTTTCACAAAACGTCTCTTCTGGATCACATTGAAGTTTTTCTCAGCAATACGCTACTCAATTGTCCACTGTTCATATTATAAACAAGTCGTATTCGAGTGGCCTCGGTAGGCTACGTGTAGCCAAAAATGGTGATCAGTTTGGTGAAAATAAAAAATAGTTTTCCCTGCATAGTTAAAGAATGGGCGAACACGTGTACATTTATTATGTTATCAAAATTATAAATAAATTACCGCCACACAAATACGTATGTACATTATAGCAGCAAATTCAATATTTTTACGTCTCATTTTTATCGTTCACGTTTCGGACATTTTGATCGGGTAAGGTTCGTAAGACTACCACTAGATAGAACTCTGTGGACAAAATTTTTCCATAGAAAGTGAGAAAATTTCTTTCCAGCTTTAGCAACTGCGATACTAAATGATACGTTGTAATCTTTGATGCACCAGACTCGTTATTTTTCGTTTATTTACTTTTGACGGTAAAAATAATTACGTGTTATTAAGCTGCAAATGTGCTTCAATAAGAAATACGTACATAAAAAAGGTGAAAAACGCGTTAAAAAACGTAAGGCATTATCTGTGCGAGATAAACTGGACATTATTGAAAAGGGAGACTCCAACCCCACTGTCCCGCACGTGTTAATAGCAAAGGAACTGGGAATTGCAACATCCACATTAAGTACAATATTAAACAAGCTGAACAATCTTCTTTCTCAAGCTGCGATAACGTCACAGAGTATTAAATGCCCGAAAAAAGGATAATATGCCGATTTCCAAGAACCATTAGGTAATAGAAAGTGTAGTTCATTAAAAATATTATCTGCATTTGCTCATAAAACTGTTGCTTTAGGTATTTTCATTCGTTCTTTTCATGGCTTAGGCCTATGTGTAGTTAAGATTTTGCTTTTGAGTATGTATTGCCGATATAAAAGTTTTCCCAGATATAAAGTTTCCCCTCTATAGTGAACATATAAACTACTCCCTTCAGATTCGTTATAACAGGGTTATACTGTATTAGCAACAACTTTTTTACGACGACGACTTTGGCACATTTAAACACACACAAAATTTTCGCTGATTTTAATTTTCCTGAGTGTATTTCTGTTCTAGTCGTGCTCATTAAAAAATGATTCTGTTGCACGAGTGCATCGTGTGCCAGTCAAATGAGACTAAATTCGGCGAAACAAGTAATAAAAAAAAAACTTCAGTGAATCTGCCGTTTTAAAAACCAGATTAACCTAGAAAATAAAATCATGAAATCTTGCGCTTGTGTATTGAACAGTAACCTCGAGGAAGAGCCAGAGGAAGTCCAGGAGGCTGGTGAACTTGCGCCCGGCGGCCGGCCTCTCGCCCCCCGGCCCGCTCAGCCGCTCCAGCAGGGGCACGAGGCACTGCTCCACCACGTAGGGGCGCCCGAGCAGGGGCGCCAAGGGCCCCACCAGCTCCAGGGCCAGCATCGCGAGCAGTGCCTCGCCGGACATGGCGGCCTCGCCCTGCTGCTCCGGGCCCAGCACCTGCACCGGCCCCGAGCATTCACCCCTTCTGCACGGAAGCGTTCCTAGTGCAGTGCTCAGGACCATGTCGCTGCTGTTACTGCGAAAGGTCGTATGTCAAAAATTGGCATTTTTTAAATTTTTTGGCTGTTTTGTGTATTTCGGAAGGCAACCTATGTTGTGGGAAAACGTTGTTTGTCAATAACTGCAAAGTAAAAAGGAATAATTCTAAGAATACTACCAAAATTTCATAACATAATATGATAACCCTGATGAATGAAACAGTTTTTTTTAGATCCCCATGGAAAGTGAGACATTTTGACATACGACCTTTTGCAGTAACAGCGACGATGTAATGCTGGATTATCAAACATCAGCATATTTCTGATACGAATACCCGACGTGAACATGTGAATGCTACCTGCTATAAAAGAGGAGACACTGTACTGAAATCGAAATTTGCACTAACGTTAAATTACGAGCGAGCTTAAAAAAATGGCAGCGGCATGGTAATGCGACCTGGCACCCAAGGTCAACAGCCGTAATCCATCCGGAAAAAACCTGGAGCGGTTGGATTGGTGCCAGATTATTGAATGTGCAGAATCATAGTACACCGGATTGAAGACCTTCCGCTGAACTCCATTAAGGCTCAGGTACACTCACCGTGTGGTAAATGCATTACCGTGTATTTTTTCCGCTATAAAAATTGCATATTACATTTGACACATTAGCAACTACTATGTATTTGTAAAAAAAAAAAGTGAGTTAAATATTAATTAAATGTTTTTTCTTGCCAAATTGCATCATGATCACTAACCAGGAGTTAATTATATGAATTTCCACACCTGGTTAATGCAAACAACTTTACATCTATGGACACATATATCAAATATTTTTTAATAAAGAAATGGAATTAGCAGGTAAAAAACACAATGCCAATGAATCTGAGCCTTAATTCATAAAATGTCTAGGTATTCAAAAATGATTATTTTTTTAATAATTAACCACTATAATTATTAAAATAATTGATAATTTTAAAATAAAATTAATAGTAAAATTATTTACATGAACAATCCAAGGTGCTGGTAACATTTGCTACAACAGTTGCAAATAAAGATCACTAACTGAAAAAGCACAAAATCAACTTGAATAAACATTCAGCTCCTAATTTTGTTCCTTTCTCCAGTGTCTACAGAAGACTAAATAACTACAGCAGATATCATAAAATCATAATTCTACCTTCCAAAATTCACCTGCACAGGTAAGGACAGTGATTTATCAGTAAATAATTTTGATATAAAATATAACTCATGTTGAACAGCTGATAGTGTCTAAAATTACCAAGCTCCTGCAGACTTGTATACTGTGATGATATAGGCAGAAGAAAAAAAAAACACACACACACATTAGAACATAGGTAACACTGTAATATGTATGTTTTCTGAACTTATTTTATAATTTGCTAATGCACATTTTTCCTAACCAAATTTAGAGTTTATTAGAAAGGCCAATATGCTATAAACCTTTAAATTTTCAAAACTGCAGTTGGAAAATCCAAAAAGTAAAAGTGATATATAATTTTTTGTGTAAATGATTAAAAAAAATTTCAAAAAATAATACACACACAAGAATATAGTATGACTATAAGCTGCAGGCACAAATACTAATAACCAGACCTCAAATTTTTGGTCGCACAAATCCAGCAAGCATGACAGCCAATGACAGAGCTGCGTGGCACGGGCTACTTCAAGGTGTGGTGTCTGCTGGATTGGTTCGTAGCCCGGCACCGGGTACCGAAACGGCGTTGATCCAAAATTAGCCACCAGGTTCTCCGTGTAGGCCAAGCTGACTGCAGGGAAATATGCTCTCCCTGGACCAACTTGAATGTTGCTGAATGCTTGACCCATTGAGTTTCCATTCCTAAAATAAAGATTAAAGATATACAAAGGCCACACCAAAACATAAATCATTTAGTTCAGAGTTAATTTTTTTATTATACTTATTAATGACAGGTCATTAGTGATAAACACTATACAAGTCAAGTACATGGGGAGAGCAATTGATCATGGTCTATTTTATGAAACCACCCCAACATTTGCAGGAGTGATTTCAGGAAACCACAGAAAAACCAAATCAAGATAGATGCACTGAACACAGGTCCCCCCACCCCTCCTCCCTCTTAAGTGTCAGTCTGGTCTAGTCTAATATCAAGAAGCTAATAGTAATCATGTAACAGTCACTTCACAATTGTAACAGAGCAATGGCACGCTATCTGAGCTCACAACACAGACCTGTAGAATTCAATGGTTCCATCGTCCATGTCAATAAGGCAGCCAATGATGTCTCCACTCAACCAAGGCTCTCCGTACTTGTACGTCGCAACGTTCCACTTGCGTAGTCGGCTACCATCATACGCAAATGAATTAACAGTGTCGCCTGAAAAAAATTAAACATTTTCTTCTAAAACAAGATTGTCAAAAAACTGAAAGCTCATGCTAATAATACGTAATCAACTAATTATACCATTGTGTCTTTAAAGTGTTTTGTCCATTAGGAACATTTTATTCATAATTATGAAAACAATTTGCCAGATTACATTACCACTAAAAGTCCATACTTCAATAAACATATTGAATAATTTGAATTCAAATTGATAATAAAATAATAGTGGAGATAATGTAAAAACCAGGACATCAGCAAAAACTTTAACAAAGGTGAGTTCATCAGGGTTGACTGATTTTAACCACAATGGTTTAAACCAACTGGTTTTTAATACAAAATCAAACTTTTTTTTAAATAATAGATTTTTAAACAGAATGTCTTAATTTTTTCAATCCCCCTCTAATAACAACAAAATTTCTGTCATTAATGTTTCTTGTGATTTACAGGAACAAAAAATTATATACTAATCAAGGTTTTATCATTTATATTATCTGAATAAGTTGTAAATCATACCCAGCTAATTACTACTGTAAAATTAAAAATAAAAATTAGTTAATTCCTATTCTGTAGGAAATCACCGACTACTGTAAATCCCCACTCTGTGAGAAACACCCATTCTATAGAGAATCCTCTTCCTGTGGGGAAATAAACTTTTTGTGGTTAAGTCCTAGTCAGATGAGCACATTTGCTGGACTTCAGTTCTTTTATGTTATAACTTTTATGGTTTAACATGAGTGGCAGAAAGCGGTATGTGTTTATGGCTTTCATTTGAAAATGGTGAAAACAAAAATAACTAACATAATAAAACAATCAGGTTTGAACCCAAAAAAACAGGTTGTTTTGGTTTATAAAAAAAAATGTTTTTTCCAACCTTGCTGTTCATGCAACTTACCAACTCCTATTTCCTGAGAAAACTTGCACTTGCTGGTAGCCCAACCAAGCTGCATCACACCTTTCGAACCCAGTTGTACTTCATACTGCCACTTTCCTACAAGTCACACAATAAGAAATAAAATTAATATGCGTAAATCACACTAGGTGCATACTGGTTCTCCAGTCCAAGTAGGTATTAGAAAGACTAACATAATGAAAACTTTTGCTGGTCCTCAATTTTTTACTTCAGGTTTACAACATTCTCCTGCAGCATTAAGTTTAACATGAACAAATATTGTTTTTATTCAAACCACACTAAATCTAAGTAAACTACACAGATACCATGATATTGGCATAAATATAAGTTTTTTTTTTTTTTTTAAATTTAAAATCAAAAACTATGACAAACATGTGAGACTGAAAAAATATTGCCCAACATTACATTAATTACATGTAATGTATTCAACTAACAAAATAAGCAGAATGTTCAACACATTTAAATTAAATAGGCGATTATTATTATGATCGCCTTGGTTGTAGTTGCTGTGCTTACATCAAATGTTAACAAACACAGCTAATACCGTATCTCTTAGCTATCCAGAATGTACGACAACCTCTGAGCTGTACACCAGAAGACTGCTGGTTGCTAGTGCGTATGGCTAACTCAAGGCATCATAGCCCAACTTGTCGCATGCTTCACGCGGAGAATTTGAACGTCACTGGGCTGCGATCGTACATCCTCTCACCAATGGAGTGCTGCACAGTTGGCACATTCCAATTTGCATGATGCTGATCATGCCTGTAAATTTGTGAGTTTAGTTTCTGGACATAGGTTCCTTAAAGAAATGTTGTTTGTTCTGGCGTTACCTGCCACCCATTAAAATTTATGGCCTGCAATTTGCAAGCAACCTGTTTACCTGTACTGCCTGATACAAGCGTGTTAAATTCTTGTAATGAAATATCAATTTGCTAAGTACTTTGATGGTGTGCAAAACAAAAACAATAATAATAATGATAAGTGGGAGGTTTTGTTTTACAGTTTTATTATTTATTTATATACACTAGAGTCCCGTTATAGCGAGGTGTCACGGTTCCGGGTTTGATCCTCGCTATAGCCGTGTCCTCGCTATAACCGAATTGGACAAATTTTGGCTCCCAAAAAATAAAAATTAACCGAAAATAGCATAAAAATTGTGTTTAAACCTGTATAATTGGAAAATAACAGGTAATATTAACGAAATCTTAATTTCTGTGAGCAGATGTGTGAATTCTCTTTAAAACGATACCCCATAAGTACGGATGCGATCACCGATTGCGTCAAAATAACCAGAATACCCTACCACGCCACGTAAGTATAGCATCTCAGCCCGCGGCCGACGCAGCATTGTCCTGCTATTTATCGTCGACGCGGGCTGTCTGCTGGCGGCCATGTTGGTTCGGGATGTTGCTAACAGGTGGTGTGGTGCTAGTGTAGCACGACGATTTAATTCCTTACAAAAAAGCAGGAGTGCGGCTGCGGCAACGCACGTACGCCTCAAACGTAATAGTCGCTGGAAAACTATACTTTTTTCATTTAAAGAAACCTGTCAACTTTTTTAGAAAATAAATTTGGGATTAAACTCAAACCATCACCACCCCTTTCTCGGACAGATACCCCACCAACTGACCGAAACAAAAGTTACAAGAAAACTGCCCTAGCGATTCGGAAATAAATACGGTAGTGCATACTAGAGGTGTAAAAGTAACGAAAAAATGCGTACCCGTATGTATTCGTTACTATAACAATTAGTACTCGTTACTATCGTTACGTTACTCGTTACTTCTGATACCGCATAACATGCTATGTTATGTTGCAGCAACGAATCCAGTCGTATTGCGTACGCGTACAGTATGACGTCGCGTAAATAATAATAAATAGAATATAAACAATTAACAATATTTGATAATTAATAGTTTTTGTTAACCAAGAAACAATTAAATCTCATTAGAGCGGCTTTTTAATATTATCTCTTTTAATTTTAAGATAACAACCAAAAAAAACGTGAAAATACGCGATTATAAAAACATAATCATACATATTTCTAATTTGTAAATAATACTTTCTTACGTTGTTTCTGTTCCAATCTCAAACTTTGTCTACACACGGCACAGATAACTAACGGAAGTTTGATAAAAGAAAGAAAGGATGGGATTCTATTTTTAAAGCCACGCACTTAGGTGGCGACTGCACGGCTGAAGAATGTGACAGGCGTCAACGGCAAGATGTCTAGTGGCGAGCGAGATGGGTGGAGATAAAGCAGACAAATAACAAAAGCGCGCTTCAAGCGACCACGCCGTAAATTCCTCAAAAATACCTCGTTATAGCCATGTTCTCGCTATTACCGTGCTCGCTATAACGAGATTCTACTGTAGTTGTAGTATGTAGCTAAAAAACCTTTAACTGAAAATAAAATTTAACTGTCATAAAGTTTTTTTTTTAACTTGAATAATCTAGATTGGTAACTGAACTTTACGCAGGCCGACATAATCGGGACGAGAAAAAAAAATGACCTTTGTAGACGCACACGTTGGCCCTGATGGTGCTGAAGTTGCTCTGGGAGTTGATGCTGAGGCGGTCGCTCCCCACCACGAGCAGGCCGACGTAGGACGAGGTGTCGAAGCACACGAGCGACGGGCCCAGCCTCCCCTCCCTGGCGTCGGCCTCGTCCCGCGACTCCGGGAGAGGGTGTTCCTGCATCGCCCTCGCCACGAGCTGGCGCGCTCTCTCCAGGCACTGCGACCTGCGGGAAGCAGCCATCTGTCTCAGTGTTCGTCTGTGCCGCCGTCGTCGGTTTTGTCATGTGCAGTGGCGTAGCCAGGATTTGTGTATGAGGGGTGTTAAGAAGCATCCCCCCTCCCCCCCCCCCCCGTATAAAAAGCAGGGGGTCGTGGTGTCCTCCCCCGGGAAAATTTGGATTTTAAGGTGTAAAATAGTGCTATTTTAGCAGTTTTCGGTTCTTAAATTTAAATATTGTAATGGTAAAATTTTTATTAATTTTAATATGAAATTTGTTTTAGTGATGAATAAGAAATTAATTAAAGATTTGGTACTAAAGGGGGGGGGGGGGGGGTTGAACCCCTAAAACCCCACCCTGGCTACGCCCCTGGTCATGTGGCTGGTTTTGCCTGTGCATCTCTGTGTTGTCCACATTATCTCTTTTGAGTTCATCTGTTTGTCGCTGTGCAGTCCCAGGTCGTTTTTGTCTTTACTCGTCGCTTTTGTTGTAACTGTCTCGTCATTGTCAGCTCACTGTGTCC
This sequence comes from Bacillus rossius redtenbacheri, assembly GCF_032445375.1. NCBI lineage: Eukaryota > Metazoa > Arthropoda > Insecta > Phasmatodea > Bacillidae > Bacillus > Bacillus rossius. Next base: position 33,161,354 of record NC_086334.1, on the reverse strand, counting down.
GTCAGTGCTGTAATATTGATCTAATTCCTTCCGCATCATTTTTCTTTTGTGAACATTGATTCGTGCCATCCTCCACAGATGGCAGCATCGTGGTTACACATTTTCAGTCCTTTACTTCCGCCACATTCACAAAATTACTCCCACCAAATGCCATATACCGAAAGCTAAGATGTTATAAATACTTTACAACATTTGAGGTTGGTGAACATAAATTTGAGGGGAAATCAAACAGGTGGATGAACATTGGATAGAGACTATGTATGAGAGAGATTATACGAGAAGTAAAATGTGCTAGTAATGAAGATATAAAATTATTAGCACAAGATAAGAGGGCAAGAATTAAATAGTAACAGTACCAAAAACATAAGCAAATGAAAGAATTTACATATGTTTAGAGAATGAAGCAATATGCTGATCTGCATGACTATGCTTCAACTACGCCATAAATACCGTATGGTAATATAGCCACATAAATACTGGCACAACTATGGCTAAGCTAACATATAACGTGACAAGAGGCAAAATAACCTGCGCAGATCTCACCGTCACTGAGCGGTCACATGACGAGTGCATCAGGGTTGGTTGGGGGTTAATCACAGAACTGGTTGCTAGCTGAATAGATCATCCATGCATGGCTGTCTGTCGGTCTGAGTTACACAATCTGATTTTGGCAATGGCTTCTAAATAAGATTTTAAATTGTGTATTAAATCGGGTACGCCACTACCGGAACAAGCAAAAAAGATATACAATGCTGCCGCACATTTCAGTGAAATTTTTGACGTATAAAGTCGCTGAAACCACTAGTGCTGTCTAACGGAAAATAAAAGAGCAAAGTATTTTGACCTCACCCTCTAGTAAGAAAACATAGCACAGAGAAATAATTGAAACACGGAGAAAAATCGACTGGTTTTATTCTCTCAGAGAATATGTCCCAACTTTAAAAATTTGTATGAGGCTTTGTAAGAAGACTGGGCTTTTAAATGCAGCAGGTTAATACTTGAGACACTTTTTGCTATGATTTCACTGGAAAAAAGTGTCAAATCAAGGGCAAAAGATAAGCTACTTGGAGATGGAGCTATGGCGAAAAAAATACGTGAATTTTGTAAAGCTGGTGGAACTGTATGTAATGATGACAAAATTACATTCAAGCTATATACAGCATAATTTCTTGCAGGCAGTAATATGGAAATTTGTATTAAAAAATATACTGGGATGAGTCCATAATTAATAATGTATTGTGCCTAGCTACAGACTGTTCTTAATGGTTCGCTTATTTTTAAGTCAGTTGTTTACGTTAAAAAATTATGGCATTTTTTCCCCTTCAAATTAGTAACAAAGCCCCTCTAAGTCATCTGTGGATCCACCCTTACGACACTACTGCTTGTGTAAGACTGACAAGAGCAACAGATGGTTTATCACCCCTCCTGCCTTGCTGTAGTAGGGGAATAATTTTGATGCGCACCGGAAAATCGGAGAAGGCTCCTTTGGTTTGTATCATGTAGTAATGTATATGACCTCTTTGATAATTTTTTGTGTGACTCTAAAGCCTGCCCTTGATAGCATTCCCATATCAAATAACCTTCAGAATAAATTTATAAGACATGCAGGAAAAATTCAAAATACTTACGTATGGCCTGTATCATTCACAAAATTTTGGTCATCAGTTTTGAGTGGAACACTTCCAAAAATGTGCATGAGTATGTCATCTACCTCCATGGCTCAACTCTGAAATACAAAATACAATTCAGAAAAATTACAATATATAACCTTAAACATGTAGACACAAAGACTAGTTTAAGGGCAATACCAGATTTTCCAATGGCATTGAAGCCAATAAAAAGTTGTTTATACAATATCAAGAAAATTTTAAAATCAAGTCAGGATGGAAATACATTCTAATGATACCAGAAATAGTCTCTCATAGATATTGGCCTACCATATAATAGATTACGTAGAAATCAAACATTATTCTATAATAGAGTTCAAATTATTTAATAAGTAAGAGTGTTATATAAATTAATAGTTTTACATTCTTTTTAAATTAATTGAATGTACTAGAAGCTAGTAAAAACATTTCAGATACATTGTGAGTGAAGTTGGTTATAATAAATGGTTGAAATTTGAATTATACTTGATAGTTAGTTTTAATGTTTTATGATATGATTATACTTTAATTTTATGTGGTATCATGCATTTTCATTGCAATGTTTAATGACATTAAATTTAAAAAAAAATACCAGTATAATATAAATTTTAGTAGATAGGCTCAAAAGTCATATCCACACATTTAAATTTTTTAATCTAGTCAACCTATTAGAGCGTAATTGATTTCTCAATAGAATAACATGAAACTTTTTTTTTTTTTTTTTCAGATAGTGTATGCAAATTCTCTCCTGTACATACTAAGGAAAAAGGCACAAAAAAAATTCAAACAGTACTATTAATTTCAAACTGGTCAGGAATATCTCTTGTTTAAAACAGTCTTGGCTATGCTATTAAAGTACAACAAAAATTTATGCTACATACTTTATTTACACTATAAATATGTAACATTTGCAATAATTCCACACCAACCCTTAAATTTAAAATGTAATTTTTCACATGTGGCTGAAATAGGATTGATTGTTTATCAGGACTCACGCCGAGTTACTGCAAAGGAAAACGTAAAATGGTTACTTATACGTGAAGTTCTTTAAATATCTAAATGACCATCGGCAGGTTTATTAGAAATAAAGAAATCAAGCAAGGACATTAATAAATCTATTTTCGAACATTTTTTTGTGGCACTCCTACAGTACACCATTACCCAAGAAATTTTTTTTTTAATTGGTTGAATGGTCATTGGCTTCCGCTCACAACCAGCACTAGATGCCTTTTCTTAGTCAAAGCCTTTTATTATATCATCAATCAAATATCCGTACGTAGATTAACACCCATGTCTTGGCCGGGACTCGAACCCAAAGCCCCTCGCACCGTAAGCAGGTGTGCATCCGGTTACGGTACGGAGGTCAGAAGAAACAAGGTAGCAGATCAAATAATACATTATTCAAAACACAGTTATTTCACGGCTATAAATTGACAGGCTCGCTTTAACTTTGTTTATAGCGTTAAAAGTACCTCCATAAAGAACATTAATATGAACTTAAATTTTAATTAAAATATTTATTAATAAAAACCAAAATATTAATTAGTATAGTAACACAAAAATACCTACGTACAACTGAAATTTTGTTATTAATAAAAGCGTCCCTTAAAAATTTGCGAAATTTACAAAAGAAACATAAACATTATAACAGATTAACATAATGCTTTAAGGTCGTAGCTTTGCCCTTTTAAAGTTATAAATATAACTGTTCAATAGTACTTTATTTACTCTATGTGTCCAATAACAAACATTCCCATTTCACAATTTAAAAGTAAATAGTCACAGACAACTAAACATCACGGTAAAAACACACAAGAAATAACCAAACAGAATGAAAAGGGCAAAGATTAATCTGTTAATATAATGGCTAGTATTAAACTATTTCTTTATAAATTTGTTTCGCATTGTTTGTAAAAGATAATTTTCATTTTTTAACATTCACACGGCCACTATCCAATTGCAGAAAACATCACAATTCCAACTCTCTCACTTAATGACATTCGTGGAGTTAAGGGTAATCAGGAGTGGCAAGTAATTAATTTATACATTCTATATGGAGGATAGGTTGATATACAAGCTGGGAAACAGGCGGCAAAGAGAGGTTAATAGGTGGAAGAGAGACAATGGATGAAAGCTTCAAGCTTAAGTGGTAGATGAAGATGGTAGCACATTTTTTTGCCTGAAAGAAAAGTAGGAATGGTGGGTGGCACTCCCTACCATGGGAGGGAAATAAAGGTTTTAAAGAGTACAAGATGCAGCATGCAAGGTCCAGAAACATAGGAGGGAGGATAACAGCGGAGATGGGTAAGATTAGGAAAACAAGGGTCGCACCACAGAGATTAGAGAAAGTTTCTTTCTCTAATATCTGGGTGGCAAGGGCTATGTGAGTGAAAATGCAAATGGTGGAAGGGAGAGGGAAAATGAGGTGGACCTTTACAGATAAGTACAAAAAGTTAAGAGAGAGGTGGGAATATCGGAGGTTAGAGGAAAAGTGGCAGGTATAGCTGGTAGAAGGTAAATTTGCTACAGGAGCAGTACCTATCAATATTTTTAGATGAATAAAGGAAAAGTTTAGAAATACAGATGGAAGAGGTACAAAAAGAGATTAGGAGTTTAATGATGAGGAAGGCAACTTGGCAGGACGGGAAAGAGAACAGCCACCTCAAGATGGGTGATAAGGAGATATGCATATACCTAACGGTGATATTCAAACAATTCTCGCAGGAGGGAATGTTGTCAAAACAGTTTAAGGAAGCAGTAGTGGTACCAATTTACATCGGAGGTACCGCCTTCTCCCTTAATTAAACCCCAAGTACCAGTCATAACCACAGCTTACCACACCTGTGTTCGTGATGTCACATCTGCTCCGTGTACATGGGAGTGGTGTTTCGCTTAGACCACTACCGAGACCAGACATGGTTAGGAGTCGGTCCGCCAGCTATGGTCGCATTGTTTCTTTCAATTCCATATATATTTCAGTAGTTTTTTTTAGTGTACTGAGAAGTTTCACCATAGAACTGGCAGCAAGGATCTATCTAAGTGCCTAGGACTAGAGTGACGAAGCTAGGCGTCGGAGGGTCATGTCCACGGGCCCGCAGTGGGCCAACAAGTAGTCCAAGAATTGGCTGTTGCACCGTTCTCCCAAACGGGGGGGGGGGGGGGGGGGGCATGTCACGGTAAGCTAAATGGGCCAGGTGGTCCATGACTTGCTTCCCTGCAGGAATCTGTTCTTATCGAGAGAGCTGGCAATGGGCAACGACATCAAGCGACGCTGATACCGAGAGACATCTACTACGTCTCCACAATCTCTGTGGAGATGGGTCCGCAAACAGATTAGGCAAATCCTGCAAATTACAGACCAGTCAGCTTATCGACTTGTATTGGGAAAGTAATGGAGAGGCTGGCAGGCAAGTATGTGTTGGGGGAATGTATGACAGAGTGGGTGAACGATAAATAGTGTGGTTTCAGGAGAGGGTTTTTCGTGTGAAATGCAGATGGTGGGGTTACTGCAATATTCATCGATTTTGAAAAGTCCAACACACGAGGCTAATGGAGAGAGTAGAGTTGTTGGTAAAGGACCATGCGCCAAGACGCGTGTAGCACGGGAAAACAGGACCAACCAGTTTTGGACTTAAATGATATATTTGACATTACATGATTATTTAACAATTGCACATAATTTTCATATTATTACAGTATCTTTTAATTGTTATTAATTTGGTTGTTTTATACAGCAGAATTACTGATTTAATTATACATTAGTGCATTGCCACACCCGGCCGGCGCTGTAGTCGACCTGGTGTTCGTCGCGGCGCACTTTATCTCACAGGGCGGACATCACGCTCGAGTGTGTTCGATGCACTTAAGAGTAAGTGTTGTTGGGACGTAACGGCCTGTGCGATCCAGAGGGAGCACCGCCGGTTGGCGTCAACATTTCAGTCATTTCCTTTGATTTATATCGTTACAATTCATGCATTTAATCATTGAAATTCATTTCTATTAAAGTACACTTATTTCGTTATAAATGGGTTATTTTGATGCTTTTTCGTGTAATTTTACTTCATTTTATTTATATTACATTTGGATACAAATAATTTAAAACCGGAAACTATTTTGCGCAAGTACAAAGAGGTGACATTATACTAGTAAACATAAAAACATATCATTTATTAGTAGTAAAATACACAGATAAACAATTAAAAAAGGATAAAACAAAATTTAATATACAAAACTTAACAAACTATACGTAAATTTACTTATTAAGAGCATAGGTCTTTAATAATACTACATTAATAAACAACCTTGCACTCCGAAATTAAATAATATTAAAAAATTAATTGCAATCAAGCTAAGTATTTCACACATAAACCAATCACATCCATCGATTGCTGCAAACTTTCTCTACAAAATGCACTGTTCCCTTTTTCTAAATGTTTCGACAGATTTTCTGTATATACTATTAGCAACAACTTCATGCATGAAAAACATGCGGTAGTCCGCGTGAAATATTCTATTAATTCAACATTTTTTAAATTATATATATTTATAAATACCTTTGTGATAAGACTTAATTTGTATTGTTAGTAAAGAACTGTGCTTTTAAAATTTATTAGGGTGGATGTTTTTGTTTAGAGGATTTTTCTTGGAAGCCATCATGGCTGCTTTCTGTATGTATTTTGTTGCTTCTTCAAATATACATATGGAACATGGAAGTTGACTGAGTTTTGAGTTTAAATAAGTAAATAAATAAATGTGAACTTCTTTGTGTACTAATGATAGTTTTTATAACAAATCTATCAGAACTACTCTTTTACGTTGCAAAATGTCTTGCGTAAAGAGTTTATGGAGGTTAACAAACAATTTTCTTACGTCCAATTTTGCGATGCAAGGAATTTGCAAGCCTTGTTTCTTAGTAAGGTTAGTAGAGTATTTGTATGTGATATCATTTAAATTGATGGCTTAAGCTGGACTCAGAGTGATCCGTCCGTCCGTCAACAAGCCGAGCGATTCACAACGTCCGTTATAATAATTTTCTACTTGGATGCTGCCCACAACTATTGAGGCTTATCTTTAAAATTTCTTTAAAAGGTTTTACTAGTTTGACGATCATGTACGCTAAGCACTTATATTTGACTAAAACTCTAAAATATTTATTCCAATATATTTTCGAGTTCGAGTTCATTATTAATTAATTTTGTGTTTTATACAATTATTGTTTCAAATTTCAAACTCAAAACGTTGTCAGTGGCAAGTTAGGAACATAATACGGAAGCACCTTAACTAATAAACAAACAAAAAAAACTTTTTAAAAATAAAGAAAATACCTTTCAGACATATTTGAGGTTATAATGTCACCTTTCCGTCTGTCTAAAGTTAAAACCTGGCAAGGTTGTGGCGGACGGACAGACAATATCCACCACATTTTTCACTTGAGGGAATCCTGGTTTGACCTCAGGAATCATACCTGGATCTTCTGGTTGGGAGGCAATTAATCTGACCATTCTACCACATTTGCCTCCCGATTGGTATTTGAGTATCTTTATTTCCATTTATTAATCAGCCAATCAGACTTAATTTATTATTTTTCTGAATAATATTTGTCGGCTATGTAGTTGGAAGACCATCGAGTTGCAGGGTAAATGGGGCGGGTTCCGATCCCTGTCCCTGTCTGTGTTCTTGTCCCTGCCCCTGCCCTACCACATTTGAGTTTCGAGATTGTTTTTAATGCGTGAGTTTACTCAGATACCTGAACAAAATTCCTAGTTTATTTTAATAGAATTAATTGGAAACCTAACAGTATATGTAATACTCGCAGGTCACATTTACAACCATATGTATATATAATTGTGGGATTTAAAAAATTGAATAATTGTACAGTAAGTATTGTGGAGGGTGCCGACAAAATTGTTTGCCCTCGGGCCCTTAGTTTCTCTTGATGGCTCTGTATAGTGTAATAGTTTTTTTTACAAACCTGTAATTTCGCCAATAACGCCTGTAATAACACCAAATATCCATGTCCTTCATTTCAGACTACCTATTGCATTTGGTCACTGAAAGAAGTCTAATGAAGAGGAAATTGAAACAAAATGCATTGCTTTATGGATGGTCATACCAAGCTTGCCTGTGCTCTAGCAGTCTGTGGTTTGTTTCCAGAATGGTTCAGTTTCCTCCGTATTCTGCCATTCACACAACGCAGGCACGAACTGACTTAATGGAGTTTTTTGACGACAAAAAGAATTGGGGTGTCAACGAAGTAAAAGTTGGCCGCTCGTGGAAAATGGAAGAACTTCGCATCAAAAGCAATACAGATTTGCACAAACTTTGGTTAGTAGTATGCTTGATCTTAAGTTTATTACTTTTTTTTTTGTGTGTGTGTGTATATATGCCAGAGGTTTGGAAAATCTACAACACAACTTGAAGTGACTAACGAGGTATCGTACAGACTAACGAAGTGGTCGCTAGTAAAGTTAGACGCAGAAAGATGTGACTCAACTATTGTGTAATCTTATAAATAATTAGTAGCTTTTGCAAAGCATCATTCCTTTTTTATACTTGTTGATGTAATGTTGATGAATTTTAACCCACAGTATTACAATGACTCAAAAGCAAAAATAAATTCTTTTCCCGGTTCAAACTGTACGCTGTGCATGAGCAGGCGCTTGTCAGCTGTGTTTATGTTCTCTCCATGCTGTCGGAGTAGTGACTGAAGCGAGACTGAGGGGAATGTGGTTACACAATCAGTCGGATTCATCAGTCCAGCATTCTGTGCATTACACACTTAATCTGACTGCCTTCATGAACTGAACTGATGCCAGACTATATAGTTAAATATTTTTTAAAAAAAATTTTGATTTATTCTGATCTGTTGCTTGCAAGTTAATTTTTAGCTTGATACCACTGCTCTTTGCAGCATACTTACTACATTTGTTTCAAGTTTTTATATTTATTAAAAATTAACATATATACAGTATAAATTATTCGGGCCCGAAGTAGGAATATGGTAATATTTTAACAATTTAAAATACAAAGAAAGTTGCCCTTTTGGCTGTATGTTGAAACCAGACTTAATAAAAACGGTTGTGTCTTCTTTTTTTTTTTTTTTTAATTTGCCAGCAAGGGTTTTCATAAAATTATATTTTAGTCAACTTTTGAGTAAGTGGATATTTTTATTTTTTATGTGGTGATGAGCATTGTTTTGAAATGAGGTTCTTGTTTTCAGGTTTGTTTTACTCAAGGAAAGGAACATGTTATTTACGATGGAACACGAGTGCAAGGAACAAACTCGGCTATTCCCAAACCCGGAAAGAATCGACAAGGTTGGTATGGATACTACCAGAATACTGGCATTTTTAAATACTCAATTCTTTTAGTTCTATGTCGTAGATCAAATAGTATACTTAATAGTTTTAACTTTGACATGGTTTGTTATAATGTTTAAATTTTGATTAATGTTTCAAAATGAGTTTTTGCTGTCTATTACAGATTTTTTTTTTTTTTTTTGTTTTATGTTTTCTAAAATTACCTTTAGGTTGGAATTGACTCATCCTTATTCAAGTCATAACTATTAAAAATGTTAGTAATTTTTTTTGTTTACTTTTAATAATTAGTTTTCCAAAAACAATTTTCTACTGTACTTTTTCGTACTATATAAGAATATGCCAATCAAGAGACTAAAATTAGTGGTCTAAAATTAGACCATTATGGTAGTTACAGCTTCACCGTAATAATTGAGGAATGGTCTTGTACCTCAGTAATTGTTTGGCAAATCCTCAAAAAAGGTATCAGTATGTGTTGTACTTTATATTCGTTTTATTGCTTAACTATAAGTGTTAATCAGCAGCAATTATTTATGCCAAGAACCGGTTTTAATTATGTGTGAAAGCTGCCCATATATATCTTTCACTCCTAAGTTTAGTGGTGCTTTAAAAATATTTGTAAATTTAAGAAGAAACACTTTGAAGGAGTGATGTATGTACAACTTCATAAAAACTACTTGCAAATATTTTTGTGTGTAGGTAACATGAGGCACAACATAAGGGCATATCAGCTCTATATCAGCAATTTAGTTTTATAACAAAAAAAAATTACTGTGAAATTTTGTGTATTTCCTTATGGTTCAGTGCCATTTTGTCAGAGCTGTTTCGCTATACACCTCAAATGCATTTTTATGGCCGATGCTGTATACACTTTCTATAATTCCTTTTTTATGGCCAGTGCTTTACACATTCCACTTTGACTCCTCCCACTGAGGCTGCTTGGTTGAGGAAAGGAGGGGAATAAGAATAAAGCTGGAATAAAGCCAACTTCAGCCCAGTTAAATTTACAGGAAAATCCGTGGATAACAGTAATGACAAGAAAATTAAATAACTAACTCAGCATGTCAGACTTAATAACTGGCCTTCTCCCAGGCTTATTAGATGTTGTAAAATTTCAGCGTGAGTAGTTTACAACACGGCCACATTTTTCTTGTTCTTCCATACAGTAAAAGTTACTTTGCATATCTCTGGTATGATTTTATTTTCTTCTTGAATTTTCCTTGCTGAGTCATAACTTTTTTTTTATTCGTTGGCTAACTCTGGTGAGCTGTAGAATTTGTTGGTAGTTAGACAGTACCCTTTTTTTTTTGAGCAACGATTTTATGAGGGTCATGACTATTTGAGATGATTTTGAAAGATTTTCAAATTCAGTGTCTAGTTGTTTCTTGTGCCAGTATAAATTATCAAGCTCCCACGCAACAAGAATGACAAGTCCAAATCACGACCTGTTTTAAGGTATGTACTGTACCCACTGGAGCCTGCCTTCCTTTGAATAGAAGGGGTATACAGTGTTTAGAATTTATCGTTAAAATCAACAACATTAGGCCTTATCTTTCTGAATTTAGGACATGGATGTGTGAGTGGGTCAAACTTTTCACTATCTGCATACATACTGTAAAAATCTTTTCAGGAAACAACATTTTTTGTAGGTCATTATTTTGGAAAATATGGGCGAACTCAAAAGGGTATTGAATACCAAAGCATTTCAGTTTCAGGTTTGACGACAATACTTTGCAGAATGAGTACAGCAAAGAAAATATGTTGTTCTTTTGGCCTATATATTTGGTGCAATTGCCATGCTAACTAAATTACTTTCAGTGATTTGAACATATTTAAAGAAAATACATTTTTGTGATTTAAGTTACTAACTTGTTAAAATATTGATTATTTTCATGATTTTATTTGCATGTCTTGTGTTGAATGGTTTATTTTTATTTGCATTTTGGTGTTACGTGGTGTATGACATGCTTTTCGGTGCTATTTTTATTTTATTGCAATTGAACATAAAATGTTGTGTCTAGTTGTAAGTGGCGATGTGGCCAGTCGCGGGGATCCATTGTGTAGTACGAACTGATGTTGGCCACTCAGGTGAACGAGAGCATGAAGAACCTGGAGGAGGTGGTGAGGGAGAGGAATCGAGCGTACTTTGAGCTGGAGACGGGAGAGAGTGGCGAGAGGCCAGCTACCATGGTCACCAGTGGCCTAGGTCAGTGCTTTCGCTGCTGTCGGTTCTTCGGAGCTTCCTCGCACTGCACATTGCGTCTCACATCAAACCAAAACAGATAGTTTAAAGCCGAGGTCACACTTTAAGCTACGCTGTGTTCGCGATGTTCGCTATGTTGGAGAGATACATGCCGTGGGATTCGAGTGATGATTCAAACGATTATGATTTTCATCTGGCTCTCACAGCATGTAAACTTAAATGGATTCATGAAGTTAATCTTAAAAGAAAGTAATTTTATGAATGTTATCATTTGATGAAACAGTTGCTTGTGAGGACAAAACCAAATTTATGCATCATTTCAGAATAAATACAACTCAGTTTGATAGCATTGCCTTGAAATCAAGTCCCAGGCATTGTCTTTTATATCCTGCCTTCTATATTCTTCCATAGATTCAATGAACTTTTCCGTTGACATGGCTGTTTAAAGCACAGTGCGGAAAGAAATTAAGCTTCACCAAAATCAAACCCAGAAGTACAGCACAATTTTACGCAAAAATATATGTTTTTGGTTACCTGCACATGCATGAAGTCAGCGACTTTTATAAAAATAGCAGAGAACCAAAAACTTTGCGATGTTGTTAGGATCAGCAACATAGCGAAGATAGCGAAGACAGCTTGATGTGGCCAGTACAACTGAGATGCAGTGGCTATATTCTATTTGCATAGTGAACATCGCGAACGTAGCGAGCATAGTGCTCTGTGTGGCCAAAGCTTAAGGCTCAGTCTCACATGCCTTGCTAGTTTTTTATTTACTTTTTTTTGTCATTGTTATTTAGATATTCCTGTTAATTAATTATTTCTGTTAATTAATCATGATAGATCTCTTGTATTATGTGTTTCATCACAAATTCTCTCAACAGATGATAAAAAGTCATGCAAATTTTCCTAATTATGATCACTTTTGTGACCTTTTATAGTTAAAAAAAAAATGTTTAGTAAATCTCTGGTGGCAAAATTTGTGACCCAAGTGCAAATGCAGGAAAATCTTTTAATTATGGAAGCAAAAAAAAATTAAATATCATAATTAATTCAGCATTGAGACAGAGCTGTAAGGTTCTCTTCTCACGGGATATGAAAGAGATTTTTTTTTTGGTTCATCACTGCACACATAGTGTACACCTGTAATACTTCAGCTCAAAAACTTAACCAGTCACTAATTAAAATATTTTATTTGTCATAAATTTACATGATAGTTTACTTCCTAGCCTGCCATCAACATAGTGTGGATGCCCGGCAAGGCTTGCCAATACAAAGAAAATAAATGCCATAATAATTAATTGTGAGGTCTGAGGTCACACACATCGGACCTTTCGTCGCCTTGGTAGTCTTTGAGCAATGGCCTATTCCCAGCCCGCCAACAGACCAGAAACTTGCCCTCTGAGGACTTTCTGCTGGCCACTGACAGACCACCACTGTTTGATCGAGTTTCTCTGCCCCTGGTAATGGCTGTGGCCCTTAGTTGCTGTGATGGCTACGTTTATTAATAATTCACTTACATTTCACATTCAATTCTAAATAAAAAGTTATTACTTTTGCACATACTTGTTCAGGAAATAAATTTAAACTGATATTGTTCCCCATGTAAATATTGTTTAATATCAGTAGAACATCATTATAAACAACTTATTTAAAAAACCTATGGCTTTACAGTATATGTTTTAGACCCCTACAAAATTGTATACAGTTAGTAACAGTTCAGTATAAAGAAACTATGAAGTTACATTATTAAGTACCAAAAACTGTGGACTTTTTTCAAGTACATTGTAATGAGATTTCAATGGAAGGGTTTAGTGCCTTACATATAACCACCCATTTATTAATTTTGTTACAGAAGGTCATCACATAAGCAATTAAATTGTTAGTATATTTTTAACGGGAATGCCAAGTGTGAAAAAGTAAAATGGAACTCGCTAGGAAATAATAAAAAAATGAAAACTGACAGTAACTATAAACTCTTGAGCAACTAAAAATGCATGCAGTGCAGTGCTGCAACCCGGCATGTCAAGTGCTAGGTTACAGAATGTACCGAAACCATATAATACTGGATTTGAAGATATTATGTGCAAGGTTCCCACTGAGCAGAGCCAATCAATGACTTGTCTGAGCCCTTTCCCTTTTCTTTCGTTTGGAGCTGCACAGAAACATGTTTTCAAGTCATGTCTGAGTAATTTTCACATCCTTTTTTGCAGGTGTTTTGGGACTGATCATAGATAAGCATACATCATGTTCACCAGTAAATACATTGCTATGAGCTAAAGTTTTATGTATTATCATACTAGTCAGCTTGGTTCTAGCAGTCGTGTACTTTTTTTTTATTATTATAGATGATGTTGATGAGAAAAGTATTTTTCGTTTAGGTCTCAACAGCTTTCATAAAATGAGTGAACATGTTATTCCGAAGTGGATGAATAAGAAATGGCATGAAAGACATCCATTTAACAGGAAAGGACATGCTGTGACAAGTTTTCTAAGGCTTTACAGAGAGAAATTGTTTCTGGACAAGAGAAAGGCTTTCAAGTAAGTAAGCTAACTGTAAGGAAATGTATGTTTTATGGCCATGTTTATCCTCAGAGCAGATGGGTCATAAACATATACAAACAAACGTTTTGTTTTGTTGTTTAAAAGATATAAGACAGTGTGCTATATACATGTCTGTGCAATGTTTTGTGTGTCAGTGTTAGTTTGTTATAACATAACATGTTCTTCTTTAAGAAGTGCATAGTTTCCAGCTTATAAGTAAACACGGCATGTACATAAAATCTCGGCTTTTCCGTTATGAAAGTTGGAAAATAAATATACCATTTTGTTGTGGATAACTATCCTTACCCACATGCAATCAAAAAATTTGGGTGGCATATTAGAAAAGTTTGTGAATGTAGAGAAGCTTAAAAAACAAAAGTACACCAATTCCTCACTTAGCACATCTTCAAATTGCACAAATTAATTTAATTTACTGCCCCAGTCTTGAATAGCACGTCTGTAAATATTAGTTAGAATGAAATCTCCACAGGCAAAATAAAAGTCGGAAATGATGCCACAAAGTCTGCTTCAACTCGGTAAACAAGTGGCATACAGTTAGCTGTATGAGGGGAGGAAGAGATGCGCGTGCAGGTCTGACTATGCTATCCGCTGTTTTGCAAACATCAGCTATAGCAATTTCAGTTGCGGCTATTAGGAGTATAGGACCAAATGTTTTTATGTCCGCACGTAAGCCACTGGGTCGTACTGTTGTTTCCCGGCCACAGACCTGAACATGATGAACCACCTATCCCCTGTTATGCAGTGTCGTATTGGGTATTGGTCATACAAAGGATTCAATGGTAGGCTTATAAAGATAAATGGTGTGACGTATTTATCGTTGAGTGTTATTCTACGCATTTATATTACATGAAGAATATTTCCCTACACAGTTTGGAACACACTAAGTAAATTAACCTTGCTATTTATGGAAACTAATGCTTCAACATACATGATTTCGAATAATATTAACATTTTTAGGAATGCATTAGTTGTGCTAAGTGATGGATTGGTGTACTACCTTCGTTTGGCTCACTCTCAGATACGACACTAATGCAGACATACACAGTTGTGAGGCAGAGGAAAGAATTTCTCAATTTGATAAACCTGCAAAGCTTTTGCTTGGATCCTTACTAACCTGACTCGACAGCCATGATGAACAAGGAGGGCAGATGGAGAGGGCAAGATGTGTTTTTTCCCACTGTGTTCTAGCAGACGGATGAGGGGCAGAGTCACTGCTTGGATCTTGTCGACCAGCAGTTTTACTACTGTGCTTTAAAATTCTGCTGCATGGAAAAATACTAGTGCATAGAGTTATTCATGACTGGTACAGAAAGTGTGGATACAAGGGTTGAATTCATGAAATTTGGGTTGTGCTTTAGCACTGCTTTTAGATTAAAGCACTCGTTTGTACAAAGACACAACTTAATTTGATCCTTGGGACTACAAGGGTTAAAAAGGGGATCAAGATAGCCAATTCATTCTAAAAATAGCTTTTTCCCATCCTCCTTTGTGCAATGGCAGCTAAAGTACCGCCAGATGTGCTTACGTCATACAATGAAGACATTAGTACAGTTCACCTGTCATATAATATGACTTGTCAGAGGAGACAAGTAGCAGCTTTATTCCCTTCAGTCTTGCATAAAATTCCCATCTTATATGCCGGAAAATACTGTATGCATAATAGTTAAGAACATAGAATTATGTCTTTTGTAAATCATTCAAAAGTGTCCTAAATATGTTTTGTAATTTCACTTAATGTTACAAATATAAAAATGTTAAGTACTATGGCTTGTGAAAATAATAAATATAACATGTGTAAAATAATAAAGAAACATATATTCATTAGTTATCAAGTATCACTACTAATCAATAAGAGTATTTTGGCATTAATGTAACATATTTGTTACACATTAATTAATCAATGGACGCTATTTAATTTCATGTATGTGTTAATTCAGTCAAACATGTTCCTTGTATAAAAACAATTTATTTTATAATCATCATATTTTACAACTTCTTTTCAGCATGCTTCGATGTTACCAAATGCATTTTGTGTTGAATATTTTTTGTGTGTGTGTATGAATCAATCAATGAATTAATTAATTAATGTTAAAACAAATGATGAAAGTGTACTGATACTTTTAAAAGAACCTTTGATAAAAACATTCCTATTACCATTACACTTTGTAACTATCTGTTATTACTTTGGAAGTAGTAACCATGAATAGCAGGATCAAGTAATTACAAACTGGAAAATTTTCAGTATGAGTTCTATTAATGAAATTGTGATACTATTAAATATAATGTCATGTTGGAATAATGTTTTAGTTAGTTGCAAAGAAAAATTCAGATGTGATTTGTATAAATAAAAAGGAAGGAAAAGAAGAAGTATAAAGTGTAGTGATGTGTCTACAAGACTACAAATTACAAAGAAATTGCTGCATTGATGTGCCATATTTCAGATGCTGGATTAGTAAAGTGTTTGATTAACATTTTGTAAATTTTGTTGCAGTCGAAGACGTAATCATGTGATGCACCTCCTTAAGCGGTTTCCAAATATCGATAGAGAGGCACTAAAGGAGCAGTACCCGGATGTTAATGTGAATGAAGTTATGAGCAACAGGAAAACTCTTGGACATCATGGAAATAATACTGCATAGTGTACAAAAATTGCACAGAATGTATTTTAATGTTTTTGCTACCTTTTAAAAATTATTTTACAGTGTTTACAGCATTCTTTTAGGAACTGTAGCTTTCTTTGAATAATTGTTGTTTCAATGGAAGCAAAACTTAGAAAAAATTACATAAATAGTGTGACTTTATTCACTGAGCTTAGTAGACGTGAGCTCTTATGTGCCCTGTGTGTTTGGAAATTTTGTTAAGATAATCTTGGAGAACAAAATAACATTTAACATTTTCAGTGATACCCAGATGTTCTATCTTTTTAAGCTCTAAGACATTTGTGGTTTAAATTGTTAAAATTGTGAAGTGTACATACATTTACACATGTACCAAACCTAATCAAATCTGAATCTCTAGACTTATAGTTAGGTTCAAGACCTAGGAAAACAATTTAAATAATTTTATTGCTGAAAATGGTAAAAAATCCCAACTCATTTGGTAAATCACATTGGTTCAGAAAAAGCTGTTGGAACCAAAATATGTCATGCATGGTTGATGTCACCTCCATAGGTTAAAACAATATAGTTTCAAATATCATACAATCCGGATGAAAGTTATTTCAATATTTATTCAAAATAGACCAATTATTTATATTGGACTATCTTCATGTATGTTTGAGTGTCAATGTTGAAATGAAGATATCTTAAATACTAAATAGATCCAAAAAAATATATCTTCCAGTCTATTGGAACATGTATCAACAATCAAAATTTACTTCTAATTCATTCAAATGACAAAAGCATTTGCATTGAAATGAAAATTATATGTTTTAAAATAACAAGGCTAGATTAAGTGTAAGACAAAATCAGTTACAAACAATAATAGTTGATGCTTGGTAATACAATAAAGATGTTGAAACCAATTGAAAAACAGACATATTTAACACTTAACAGAAATATATAACCCTTTGTACAAACCTCTGTATTCCTCATCTACATACCATAACATGAATAACGAATATATTCAGTCCTTGCTTTCCTTACTAATGCATGTTTCCTGTTGCTGTAGATAGTAGTGTCATGGTGAAGAATGCAATTCTTCCAAGCTTAGAAAATGTTAATTCATGCTGAGATGTATGTATACACTGGAACTAGATCAAAGAAACTCATTTCTTGACCCGTTGACTGCAACTAGATACAATCTTTGCCGTCGATTCACTTGGATTCTCTATTTTAGATTTGTTGAAGTCCTATTATTAATTGTGAAATAGGTTATAAACTTAGTTGATTGTGGAATTCAGTGCTTATTCTTCTTATTAATGTTTAATCACAGTTCACTTGCTGATAATCAATCATTAAGCACACTGCAGAATTATTTACTTATTCTTCTTAAAATTGTAAAGTTTGTAGTATTTCAGTAGTTAATACGTCAATGCTGTACTGATTATTATTATTAACTCAGTCCTAAATTCACTTTCAACACAATTTTTCTGATGCAACTGGTGTGCTTGGCATCTAGACTTTGACTGAAAATCCAAAACTTCTGGTTTGATACCTAAAGTTCCTTCTAATTTTACTAGCCAATAAGCACAGCTGTTACAAATTTGACTATTTATTCTAAAGTGACAAATTCAAACTTGTGGAATATTTTTCACATTTAAATCACTGATGTTACATTCTCTGTATTAAAATTAATCACTTGTAAGACAAATTCTTTCTTGATATTACTTAATTAATTTATAAAATAAATTACGAAGGCGAATTACCATTGGTTGTAAACAAAACTTGAAAAATCAATGATAAAAACTGAGCTAAAGAAGTAAAAAAAAATTTTAAAAATAGGTTGTCTGTAAAGTCGGTTTACAGACGATAGTTTAACGTAACGTCATAACAAAACATTGATGAAATGATTGCATACTTTTATGAATAAAATTGAATCATTTTTATTGAATTATCACTATTTTGTATGGATACAAAGGAGTGAAATGAAATCTACAATTTGATTGATAAATTTACTTTTATTTGCACTCATTAATTCAAATATGTTTATTACTTTAACGAAGAGATTATTTTAACTATAACTTTTATACATGTTTGCTATTTAACTTCTTCCAATCTGTGTTATTCTGTTAAGGATAGGACGATGATAGGAAAAGTAGGAAACGAATGGGAGTGTTTCAAGTTTAATGTACCTGGAAAAAGTCAAATCAATGGTTGTTCCAATCGAGTGGAAGAGAGATAGATGCGGCGCAAGCGTACAATGAGTGTAACGGGACACAGCGTAATGGGACACTTTTTCGTGCGTGCAGCCGGCGTTCATCATTTATTAGACGTCACGTCAAAAAAATTAAAGCAAAACAAATCCGTAGATTAAACTGTGAAATAGCAAAGAATAATTTATAAAATGCATTAAAACATTAAATTAGCAATTCGTTTCCTATGATCACATGAAAAGAGGAAGAATAATCCTTTCATAAGAGTTGTTCTCCAGCGCAGGTAAGCCACATTGAACATTCCACAACTCACCGTCTTGTGGGAGGTTGCTCTTCTTGAGAGGTGCCGGGAAACAATATATCCACCAGCAACACTACTGAGAGACTACCAATATCTCCATCCTCCCCGTGGAGGATATCATTAAATATCCTCCCCGTGGAGGATATCATTAAATATTTTTTCTAATGGTGAATTGAAAAAATAATATATGTTTCAGAAATTGTTTCAATGTATAGCTTGGGCTGTGTTATCATAGTTGGGTTTATAAGAAAAATGTCAATTTCCCACCTTTTTAAGCACAAATCCTATGTGCTTGTTGCATTAGTGACTATATAAGCGACGAATAGTAAACACAATTTTATCATCCAATGTGGTTGTTTGATAAGGAAACCATGAAAGGAAGGCATACAGATAAGTGTAACGTAGTGAAAACAGTTAATTTTCCTTGTTGCCCGATATGTTTTAATGGATAGATTCCATGACTGGTATATTGGAAAGAAAAAGTCTGAAAGTTGCTGGGCGAATGTGCAGTTTGTATGGCTTTTTTTCCCTCACTAGTTGAGAAATTATGTGGACTCTGACAATATCTTTATAACAGACACACAAAATATAAAATAAAATTCCAAATGTAAAAAAAAAATTAATTTTAATGTTTGGCTATACGAAGAATACTTGCCATGACCCGTGGTCTTGTGGCTAAAACCCCAGGGTGACTAATGAATAGTTTTGTGAATTGGTGTTAATTATCCAGGAGGGCACCAGGCTAGCTAATGAATCTAACCAATGATGTATCGGTCGTCGGCCCCAGCATAGTCCACGAGGCTCATAGGCTACAAATTAATTAGGTACTGAATAAAACTAGCAGATATACTGCTGCACACTTCCTAGTCAGCATAGTATGCTGGCTCCTAGTTATGTAGAATAAAAAAATGGGGTGTGGTTGTGTTGTACGTAGTAGGTAATGTTCTCTATACAAAATATAAAAAAAAATGTTATTTTATGTATGTTATAATCATGTTTGAACACTAAGAAGTCGCATATAGGCAGACATATATTTTTGATATTTTATTTTATTTTACCAGCATATATATTTACTGTAACTATTTTACACTAATGATTTATATATGCAGTCGATAGATTTTGACGAGAGCTGACGATTGAAACTCAAAACGAACGTCGTAGCTTCTCTGAGTCAAAAGTTATACTAAATGGAAATCTCGAAACGCAGCAAAATGATCTCAAAATGGAGCTTCCTCCACCGCGTGCGATGCGTCACAGTTCTCATTTAGCGTATCAAATTATTTGATCCTTTAGCTATCCAGTGATGTAATTAAATATTGGATGTAGATGATAGATATGTAGCTGCAACACCAAACTGTATCCCCCGATTTTGTTATTGTCGTCCCGCTAGCTCTCCCTCGTGGTTCGACGCCCTGCTGCTCATTTGTCCTGGGTAGAGTGGCCAAGGAGGGTCAAGCTCAGACATTGAATTATTCACCACTAGTCTGTGACGAACACCCGGTTTATTAACACAGGACCCTGTACATGGGGCTGTCCCAGCCCCGCCTGCCAGGGCCAGCGCGTCCATATAGGTGAACTAGGCAACCGCCTAGGGCGCCAGGTAGCTGGGGGCGGCGCAGCACGACACATAACAGCTCATATAATATGTTTAACGATTATTGAAACTAGATGAAAATGGATTTTTGTAACAATTTGGAATGGTTATATTGATATAAGTAATTATTTAAAGTCCACTGTGACCTGTTTATGATTTGTAATAAGTAAAAAAGTAAAAAAAAAAAAAAAAAACCCTGCTTACATTTGATTGTTGACAGAATATTAGGCTTACCTGATGTATTTTGAGGCATGGTCAATTTTTTTTGGGTTGTCGGGGGGGGGGGGGGCCGCAATAAAGGTTTTTCGCCTAGGGCGCCAATTTACCTTGCACCGGCCCTGCCGCCTGCGACAGTCTAGTTTCACGCACGGCTACACGAGGGTTCTTCTCCTGACCGGATACTTGGCGTTACTTTCAGGATAGTCTGCACCGTACTATATACGAGTTTAGGCCTGTGTTATGTTGGGGTTGGGGGGGTCCCTGCGCTCAATACATGTCCTAATGCCCCTCTGGTTTCAGTGACTCTACGTCGCGTGTCCCGGCAATGTCTGGAGATGCGTCACGATACGCACACTAGGTTGCAAACCACTATGTACAAATGTGGATACTCCAATTCTATACGCCCATATGCACACTGAACAGGCCTCGCGCTACTGGTGCCTTCTAGCGCTATGTCATATAGTTCGGCGACATCCGGAAGTGTGGCGCAACACTGGCACACACTGCTACGAGCTATTATGTACAAACGTAAATGCCCCGCAAGCTACTATGTACAAACGAAAATGCCCCCAGTCCTCGCCACATGTTTACGAACAAGATGAGACTCGTGCTATGACTGTATGCTGCCGCTATGCTCGCGTCGCGACGCCGACGTCCATTTACTGACTCGGCTCACTGCTCGGCGACCGTCTCGAGGCACGACTGCCTCCAGGCACGTGACTGCTTCTCGTGCCCTGCCGGCGACGACTATCTCCCTCGCGCTCCGGCGCGGCGCGCGGCTCCTCATCCATCCCCCTCCCCGCGCCGATCCTGACGTATCGCAGACGGGTGTGACGTAGTCGCCCAATGAATAATCGTAATAGTACAAAACATAAACACCCTAATGATAAAAATAAATATGTGCAATAAAATGAGGTTAATAAAGAATATTTACAATATTCGTCCCGCTGTAAATACAGCATCCATTCTTTCCAAAGAAAGTTCATCTTCCACTGTTGGTCCCAGTGGCGGCTGGTGCCTTTTGAAAATGGGGGTTCACAGCATTGGGCTCTTTATATAAAGAATCACCGAACCCCCCCCCCCTTTTTTTTTTTTTTGAAGCGGGTGGTCCGGACGTGATCAAAAAGGCATACCGCAGAATAATATGTTGTGAAAGAAAACCTCTCCTTTACTTGATTAGTAATCACATCACATACTTCCTTGGCTGCAACAGTTCTATTTACATGAACATCTTCCACTTTCTTTTTTTAGAATGCTATGCTGCTCTGGCACCGAAATTTCAGTTCGCATTCTCACTTTATCCATATTCTCTCTTTCTTTCTCAAATGAAAGTCGAAAACTGTCAACATGTTTCTTGACTTTATCGGCATCGATGCTCCTTTTTTGTAGCTGATTAAACAAAATGTCTACGTGCGGCATTATATTGTGAAAAACTGTCAGCCAAAATAAAAACACTGGATCATTCAACATATGCCGAATAGCTCCCGACTGGTTGATTGTTGTTGACTGCTTGCATGACGACTCAATTTTGTTCATGCATTCAATCAGTTTTTTTCTGTACTTGTACACCGTGTTAACAGTACATAGGGCTCTTAAAATTCTATCTTGTAGAAGAAGCACGAGGAATTCTCCCGCCAACAACGCCATCAAGAACAGAGATTCTCTGTGTGAGTGGCTAAAGAAGTTAGTTATATCACTCAAATTGGAAAAGAATACACGGACTTGTTGGTTTTGGCTTGTAGATTGTGCCACAATTAAATTCAACTGATGCGCATAACAATGCACGTAATGTGCAATAATGGCCTGAACACCATTGTGATGCCCACTCATTACACTAGCTCCATCATAACTCTGAGATATCAATTTCTCGGGTTTGTCAACAATGCGAATACAATCTGCGATTGACGCAGCATCATGTCCTGGAGGATTTACAAATTGCCAGAATCGTTATACTGCTTGCCCGTTAGGTAACACATAGCGAAAAACTATAACCAATTGGAATAAAGATGATATGTCTATCGTTTCGTCTGCAATCACTGAAACAAAACTTGCACATGAAATTTATTTTTTGATGTATTCTTGGCAGACTTTAAGCATACAATCTAGCAAATCGTTTTGGATTTCTTTACAAGTCCCTTTGAAACAGTGGCATTTGCAAGGTGGTCTTTCAAAGATTTGTCTAACTCTGCTGAAAAATTAACTAACCCTCTAAAAATTCCAGGATTAGCAGATTCTTGTGTCTCGTCGTGACCTCGCAGCGCGAGTTCAAACGCCCCGCAAATGTTTATACAATCTATAATTTTAGACAAGACATAACGTTTTTTGTAACTTGCTCGTTATGTTGTTTAATGTTTAAACGGTAGGCACAATCAAGTTGTTGGCGAATGTCTAATTTCCCCAAAAGATGAAACTCCCGGACGGAATTCAAATGTGTTTCTGCACTCTCATGCTTCATTATTTTTTGACTTAAGTGAGACAAATCTGAGACGCCAAAACTTACAGAACTAGATTCATCACTTCGTTTCGCGAAGAGCAGGCAGGGAAAACAATAGAGCCGGTTGGTTTCTTCGCATCCACAGATCCACGAGGTTTTTTTCGTAAATGTCCTGCTTAAATTCTCTCCTGAACTCCCTATTTTTTGACTTAGTCACTTGCACTATAGTAAGTTTAGGCATTGGCCTGCCTGCTTGTTTTATTTCGATTTTCCTTTCCAATAACAACTTAGAAACACCAGTGTTTTTATGTCCGAGACTGTTAACTTACTCAAGGCCATAACGATTAACTTAACTTAGTAGTTAAAACAAACTTTTTAAACGTCGCACTAAACGCACTAAAGAAGAACAATAACACGTGACAAACACTGCCGTCATCATTCTCGAAGAGCGAGCCAAAATGGGAGAAACAGGACAAGAAATGTCGCGCCGCGCACAGGATAGTGTTGCGCACGACTGGACTGTGCTCCTAGGCTGGCTTATGGGGAGCTACCCCCACCACGGCGCTCCGAGCCGAGCGGCGCGCCGTCGCCCGCCTAGCCTCCATCGCACGTGCGATCCCAGCAAACAAAGCAGCGGCAAGCTGCGCTTACTCTATAGCGGCGGTTTTGGAAAATATTGCTAATGGTTATAAGACCAAATGGGTTGCATTTATATATTATTCGATGTGTATGATATTTAAGTATTACAGTAGGCGCCTATTTAAATGAGGCGAGGGGGTTCACGTGCGAGTATGCTCTAATGCAATAACCGCCACTGGTTGGTCCCCCTGGCGCGTGAATCTCCCCCGCCCCCTTGAAATAGCCGCACCGCAGTACACTGTTCGGCGCACTCGCAACACAGGGCAGGAGAAGGCGTTGGCGTGGCATAACGGGCTGTGAGAGCTGGGTAGACACTTGGGTCGACCTCATTATCATTTGGTTTTTTGTATTGCCTTCCACTAATGGAAGCAATTTTAAAGACTTATTCACGTCAAAATTGGGGAATAATTAAAAAAATTTGAATACTTATGTATTTTTATTTCCACATTGCACTGCATGTTATTTTACTTTTTAATCCTAGTGGCATTCTTGCTAGGAGTATTGTTTATCGGAGACGGCCAATACCGTACATTGAAAGAAGTTTAACTAAAGATCTACTTTAATAGTTTCAAAATAGTTTTAATTGGTAAAGTTTTATGCACTGGAATCAACCAGTCCTGTAACTAGTTAACTCTGAGGCGTGGTCACGTGGCGAGTAGAAAAATGACTCTGGGACACGTTGGGAGTAATTTAAAAAGACAAATAAGGGTGATTATTGAGTTTCCAGAAAAGAACTGACGTCGACCCAAGTGTCGCCCTAATTTCCGCAGTCCGTTATGTTGTGCCAACGCCTTCTCCTGCCCGTGGCAGAGGCGTGTAGTGTAGCGCGAACAAAGTGCAGTGTGAGTGCAAGGTGCAACGTGACGATCGGCCGCGAGCCGGAAGTGCGATAGCCGCCCGCGCGGCTATTCTGTGGGAGTTACGGAATCTGTGTATCTTCCCCTCCTGGGACCAATTAATTACGTAAAACCATTAATTATATTATATTTGTATTACATTTTATAAACCATCCTGCCTGTAATGTTTGATAAGTCATTTTGTTTAATTCTTGTTCACCGCGCGACAAGGCCGCAGTTCGAGCCCAGACCGTCTGCAGCGCTCCGCACGTTTTTTCGCGCGCGAAGTTCCGGCGGGGAGAGGGCAGTTCTCGCGACGAGGCTCTCGGGGTTGGAAGCGCCGCGCAACACGAGACCATCATCCCTCAACCATTGGGGATCCGTCATTAACTTTCGGTCCGTTCGAACTCGTTAGCATTGTCGAAGTCCGCCCCGGATTCCGGTGATATCAAGTCTGCCGTGTGACGGAGTAGTGAAAGAGTTCACCGCGTCCGCGTGATCGGTGCGAGGGAGCGGAACTCTAAATATTCAGGGTCTTAGTGTATCTCTATTCGTAACCCGTGTCGACCACTGATTGGTCAGTAATTGTACTGTGATATACGTGTTGTGCAGGCTAGTCTGTAAACACCTTTAAGTTCGTGCTCATGTAAACCGGGCGCCCCGCACCGGGAATACTATCGTCGTGTACCGGATCACCGATTTGTCAGGAAATGTACTGTGTGACTCGTGTTGTGTAGGCCAGACTGCAAACATCTGTGCGTTCGGAATCAACCAGAAAACGACAACTAGTGTGTTAGAGCCGTGCCCATGCACTCGCAGACGGAAAGGGCTAGGATTGTGACAGCGCCATGTACTAAAGGGAAGGTGTAATTAAATCACAACAAAGTTAACCCATAAACTCTTCATTTCGTCGCCACTGTCTCCCGCCACATGGCCATGAACCCGTTCAGAACTAGTCGGACCTAATAAACCATACAGGAGATAGTTCAGGTGACAACAGATCATATCAGTAGAATAATAATGTTACAGGCTCCTCATGGAACAAAAAGTCCAACCAGGGCCACGGGCCGACGAAGATTGGTGGATGGTAAGGGCACATAGGTCAACACAGCGTCAACTCATAACAAAATGCAAAGAAAAACAGTTAATAATTTTATGTTAAAACCTACATACTAAACGTATTTCACTTTCATCATATTAATTATTAGAATGATAAACGAAAATATAATCAATTTAAAATAAAACAAGATTTTAATGGGTATTTATGAGTTTTTTGTGCTTATATTCAATATCCGTAACATATCTGTGTTTTTTTATTCACTTTTTCTAAAAGTTTTTGATGCTTTTTGAATTTATCTTCACACGAGAGCTATGAGCGCTTTAAACAATGTCACAGAAGAACTTATTAAAAATATGTTTTGTAAGAAACATCTTTTCACTTATTTATACATTGAGTTAATTGATAAATAAAGTAATGAAAAATTAAGGTTTTTAATTACATCAAAAAAATTATTTTGGCATTATCGAGAACGTTTATAAAGTTCACAATATTTGGTGATTATTTTTTGTTCATATAGTATGGAATATCAAGAGTTTTAAATGTTTGGTTTTATATACATTAAAGGTAAATATTTTTCATATTTTCTTAGTCAAAGAAAATAATATTAAATATTTATTTTCTTAAATGCTTTAAGAAAAAACTGTGGAATGCATAGTACATTTCAGAAAATAATTTACTTTAAAAACTAAATATTTCGTGTGAATTTTGATGGCAAGAAAAATGTACTTAGAAGAAATAAGGCTACACATAATTATTAGAACTTAGCTACCGCAGGAAACTTCGGTTTTCACTATAGTTATATTATTTACCTAATCTGGTTCACTTATATTTATATGTGCGTTTATTTTTGTTCATTGAACCTTTAATAAAAAAAACAAGCCATTAAAATGCTATTTATTTTTTATGTACCCAACAATAACCCAAATATATTTTGTAATTACATGTTAAGGTATTAAGTGGCAGTTATTTCCTTCAAATAATAACCTCGTTGGTATTTATAATAATTGCTAACAAACATTTTCTCTAAATTTCCATAGACAGAACTTACAACTCAAATGGCTGCAGAAGAGTGGCCGGATTCAAGAAGCGCAGTTGAAGATAAAAACTTGGACACAGTGTCAAAATTACAAAGTAATATTCAAGACATTCAAAGTGATCCTGATGAAATTGTATACAACTCTAAAAACGATGGCACAAATACAGTCAAGCTAAATCCAACGGACTATGAAGAAATTATAAAATCTCTTTCTGAGGAAAACAAAATGTTAAAGGAAACATTTTATAAACTGACTGAAAATGCTTCACACAACGATAGAGTATACATGCAAGATATACTGAATGAGTTAATAGCCAAACATAAGATGTATATTTCGATGGCAGTAAGAATAGAGCAACTGGAAAGAATTGTAAATGATGACATTTTACATAAAGTTGACTATCAAAGTGAACTTATTCAACAAGAGAAAAACAAAAATAGTGAATTGAAGGATATTTTAAAATTGGCAATGAATACTGGAAAGTCTAAATCTAATGAAAACATGATTAAAAAATTTTCAGAAAAAATTCAAGAGAAGCAGAAGGAAATCGATCAACTTAAAGCCGAAATACCAGTACTGAAACAACCCGCTAAGTTTATGAATATAATGCATTCACTGCAGAAGAACTACGCAACTCAAAGACTGGAAAATGTTTTGATAAAAAATGAGTTGGATGCATTAAAGCGAGAATGGTCTATAATTTTCAAAAAACCTGCGTTTATACAGCCAGATACACTGGATATTGATGAAGAACACATATCATCACTACTAACGCGAATAAATGAGTTGGAGTGTGAATCTGAAAAGTTAATTAAAAAATTCAGGCAAGAAAATATAGATTACTCTTCAAAGATTCACTTCTTGGAGAAAGAATTAGCAAATGAAAGAATTAGATACGAAATTCTTTTAACGAATCGCATGCTTATGGATAAAGAGAGCCACAAAATTGTTGAAGACATTGTTGTAGATATAATCACATCCGTTCAAGGAATGAATGCAGGGAAAGAAATGATCAACAATAATGTACCTAAAATTAAAGATATTGAAAAGGAATCGTCGAAAGAAGATAGAACTGAAAAGATTAGTAATGGAATAAATGAAAATGCTCTAAAAAACTCTATTCAAGAATTTTTACCGATAATAGAACAGTTGTGTATGTACTCTAAAAATCTCGAAATAGCAGCCAAATCATCTAATCTGGAACACACAATGCCTAAAGAAAATGAAATTATTGAAAATATTATCCGTGTGCAGAAATACCAACTACAAACGTTACTCGAACTGTTGAAAGTGCAAATAGGTCAAGAGGTTGACGAGAATCAGCTGACCAGTTGGAATGAAATGAATAGTTATTTACAAAAAATATCACTTAATCTAACAGAACTCGATGAAATAGAGAAGCTTCATTTTACCATGGATCTTATAGAAGAGTTTAGATTACTATGCGAAAGACTTACAGTAATAGACACAAGAGTTAATGATTTTTTAGAATACACAACAGAGTTAAATTCTCTTTTGGACGAGTCTTTAGCTCTTGATTTCAAAAAACATTTTTTGGCTGGATGTTCTGTACAAATAGAAAA
Organism: Bacillus rossius redtenbacheri; assembly: GCF_032445375.1. Classification (NCBI taxonomy): domain Eukaryota; kingdom Metazoa; phylum Arthropoda; class Insecta; order Phasmatodea; family Bacillidae; genus Bacillus; species Bacillus rossius. Next base: position 33,133,111 of record NC_086334.1, on the reverse strand, counting down.
ATGGAAGATAGATCAAATAAAAGATGATTTATTGTACCTGTACAACAAATTTACACAGCTCTCGCAGTTCGGCAAAGGTGAATCTAAAATAATGAATCGTTTTAAAGTTGAAATGCAAGCGATGCACACTATATACAACAGGATACTAAAAAATGAAGGCTGTGGACCAAGCAGTTTGTTTAAAACAAATATGGATATTAGAAGATTAACCGAAAACCTCAAAAAAGTCATGAAAGAAATAAATTTAATTCACTTTTACGAGAACTCTCTTTACACTGACCAGAAAGTTGTCACCGACAGAAAACGTCTGGAAAGTCAAGTGCGTGAGATGGAATTATTGACTCAAATAGAATGTCATAAAATGATCGTGTTAAAAGATGCGATAGAAAGAGCAGAGCAACAAATATCAGAAAATGAAATAGCTAACTCCCATCAGGGACAAATCATTTCGCGGGACCTTTATGCATCCTTAACAACTGCAGAGCTTAAGAGGAACACACTCAGAATTGATCTCGACAAAGGTAGATTTCAGATGAAAACAATTTGGTTTGAAATGGGTAAGCAATGGTTTGTGGAAAAAAGTCTTCGTGAAGAACCGCGTACAATTGAGGCTCTTCGTGTGCACTTAGAAAAAGCACTAGAGGATGAAATGAGAACTCGCTTAGACTTAGAGAACGAGAAAGCATCAAGGAAGAAATTTGAGGAACTGATGTTGGCCATCTATCTGGACATGGAAAGAGTAGCAATTAAGGGCAAAGAAATGCTGCAGCCAAAGCCCAGATATCAGTATAATGGTTGTATGCCGTGTTCATGTACATTCTTCACCAAGTTAGCAAAGAACTTTAATAGAGTGTAATTACCTATTGAAATTTCATTTGAATCATAAAAATATCTACCAAAACAAAATGAAACTTTCTGTGCTCATAAAATATTAAAATTTTTATTTTGCGAATTATATGAGGAATTTGATGTTTAATAGGTTGATAAATTTGTCATATAGTTGTAATAAACACATTGAAATTGTTTTACTTTATTTTGTTATTTGTTTTAAGTGGGTATCTGAAATGATAGGCCATTGGGTTCTAATTCTCCTATGAACTACTTTGGGAACACCTATTTAGCCGTATTTAGCCAAGAGAAATGGGTGGCCACCAGTTTAAAGGCGTGAGCTTAACATAAGAGGAAGCCACAACACCGATCACTCCCCATAAAAGTGGTGATATTGGGGGGGGGGGGGGGGGGGGGGGGGGGGGTCTGTGAGTCCTTCCCCAGGAAAAATTGGATTTCAAGTTTCCAAATGGTGCTATATAAGTAGTTTTCGAATATGGACATTGTATATATCACTGGTATAAAATAATAATATATTATTTCTGTGAAAAAGGAGAGGCTTCACCAATGACTTACATTATTTTGATAATAAAAGATGACCTTTATCTACCCACTGGGTGGAAGTGTAATATCGTCCAATGTATTCATATCCAATACTTGCCAAATTAACTAAAAATAACAAGTACCTAATAAGAAAATATGTATCATTAGCACTAAATCCTTAAATTGTATGTATCAGCTCAATTATTCGGTTTTTATTGGCAAATACATCAGTCACATATAATTTTTCTTTGAACAAAGTAAGGCCAAAAGAAATCGTCAAATTTTTGCAGCCACATAACCAGGTTACATCTTCGGAAGTTCGTGAATGAAAATGCCAAGCGAATTTTTTTTTCCTCCAGAGCCAGCGAGGGTGTAGGCCTGCTACTAAATATTATTTAATTAATTTTTTTGTTCAATTTTTAAATCACTGAAAAGACTTTTTTTAATTTTTCTATAATGCAATCACAATTAATGATACGAGTAGTCTGAGTCCAATGAGGTAGCATTACCTGAAAATCCAGGTTGAGAAACCTTTCTACTTACCATTATTCTGGCGTGGAAGCATTCTACATAAAAGCATCCCGCCTGCGGTATAGCCTGCCACATTACCTACGCATTTCTCGTACATTAAAAGAAAAGTTTACAATTTTGTGTAACATCGCTGTTGACTTTAACAAAAACAATCGTTTAAGCAAAGTAAAAAAAACAACACAAAATTCATTTGTTTAACTTAAAACTTTAATTTGTATAATGTTCTCGCCTCTGGACTTCACCCGCGGGTCTTACACAAATTTTGCACAGTTGGACACTGCAGGTGAAGCCGATCATAGGCCAACAACACTGCACAAGTCTAGTTCGTAGTTCCTTGTCTTCTATCAAATAGTGACACCAGTCCATCCGCACGCACGCAGTTACTGGCGGAGACTTGGCAGGCAGCAGTTTCCAGTGGTTTTGTTTAGGTTGCTGGGACGGACTGCATCTACTTTGACCAAACCACTTTTCTTGCTGATTACATTTTCCAGCTAATATAAAAATGTAATATTTTTATTGCTATGAACTAGTTAACGGCGCTGTCACACATTCAAATATGCACTTCCAACACCTTCAAGTATGTTGTTTCAAATAAAGTTGGAGGGATATGACGTTACCGAAAACGTCACAAGCACAACCATGTTTGTTGACAAGGTGAATGACTTGAGATTCCATAAAATATTTTACATATAGGACTGGTTCTAAGATATGTTGCATTATGAATGCAATCGGCCGATTAAAATCGTGTCTAGCGAAAACGAAAATGACACCTGTTTCCATCACAACGATTCTTTAAAACAGCGAACAGCGTATGGGCGATTAAAGAGGTTATAAAAGTTAAATAACTAAAACTAAAAACAGTGTTAATATGAATGTCGTATGCAAACCATTTTATATGTAAAAATGAAATTATGTTTCTATAACTGAAAAAAAAATCACTGCTCTTTTAATTTATTATGTAACGAATATTGTGATTTGAATTCATACATGTCCAAAAAAATTAAAAAAAAAAAAAAAAAAATGGGGGTTGTCTGTAAAGTCGGTTTACAGACGATCATTTTACGTGATAACGTCATAAGAAAACATTGATTAAAAAGTATTTATTGATACATTGTTAGTTAAAATTTGATAACTAGTGATTTTTTTTAAAATTGGCGTTGAGCTAGATGAAAATACATGTCATTAAATACGAATTAATACACTTAATTAAATTCATCCATGATTTGATTTTTTCAATTTTTGCAAGTTTAATGTGAATTATTTGTTTAAAAATAATTTATCAGCAATTTTTTTAGAAATTAACTTTAATCAAATTAATGTTAATGAAGTGTTAATTTAAAACGATGAAATTGAAATCATAAATCAAATTCATGAAACTGATTCTTTTGAAAAGCCCGCCAAAACCTGCGGAACGTGAAAATGAGTCAAGCTTTTTCATGCGTGCAGCCGGCGTTCATCGATTTATAAGACGTTATCGCGTCAAAAATGCACCAATATAATAAGTTCAAAAATTCCATCCAGCACTGTTTCGTTTCATAATTGTGATACAAGTTGAATAGTCTGAGATATCTTAGACCAAAATTAAACTTTGATAGTGTGACATAATTTAAAACATATTTGAGGTTGCCATCACCCACTGTTTCGAGGTGAGCCTAGTGGGATGGTTGATGCTGGATGGTTGAAATCTATCAGAAAGGATGCCAGGCTAGCTTGCAAACTAACCAATTGCGTGGTTCGTCGGCCTTAGTGTGGTTCATTGAGCTCACTCACAGCTGCTGGAAGTTGCTGAACGAGTTAACTATTAAAACAGGTACACACTCCCTCACAGGGGCGCAACAACAGGTGGGGGGGGGGGGGCAAGGGTATTTGCCCCCCCCCCCTGAAACCTTGAAGTGGGGGTAAACAGAGGCAAAGAAAAAGCTGTGTAATAAATTTTTAGATAGTAAAACTGCTTAAATAGTACCATTTTCCACCTTGAAATACAATTTTTCCCGGGGGAGGACCCCCGGACCCCCCGCTTCAATAGGTGGGGATCGATGATTCTTTATAAAAAGGTATATTTCCCCCCTTTGGAAATTTAGTTGTTACGCCCCTGCTCCCTTAACAGCTTATAGGGTTGATCCCTGCCTATAATAGTATGGAAACTACTAAATGAAATATGTTTTGAAAAAAACATTATTTTAATCACGTGTTACGGTTTGTACAGTTACATAATTTGCATGGGCAAACGTTGCACACTCGTTAGTTATGAAACATACTAGAGTTAGTCCTCTGGCAATCTCATTACAAAAAATGATAGTTTTGATTACTTGGTTTAAACGTGGATCGGGCTCTGCTGCACGAGGCGTGAATCCCACTTTAAAAGTTGTAAAGAATTAAGTTTTAGGCTGTTAAGTAGAGTTCAGTACTCTGGTGTCGGCCAGTGCCATAAGCAAGAAACCACACCATGGAGAGGTCACGTGGCAGTTTATTTGAAAGTGGCCGAGTTATTCCTTGCACCATAAAAGTTATCCAAGGACACGTGGTGAGTGAATGCAAAAGATTTTAATATCGATGTAGAATATTTACCAGAATTACTGAATGGGTGATACAACGGTGATGACTCCCCACAGGACGATGCGGTCCGCTCCGGACCATGGACTGATGAAGACTGCCGGATGAGGTGGTGTGTGATTAAGGGGAAACAGCGCCGCCTCGGGCCAGACCCATAAAAGAAACTGTAAGGCTGGTATTGATAGTCGGGTCTTGAGCAATCTCTTGAGTTCATCTTGGCGAAGATTGTCTTGTTTCTCAAGGCAACGATTTCAATATCCATGTTTAATAGTCCGTGAACAAGATAAGCTTCATGAAGTCTCCGTGCTCAAGCGACGGCTTGTTTGACGTACTTCCGGCTTGACGAAGCGATTGCTTAAGACAGCCGAAAATACACGAGCATATACGAACCTTGCCGACTTCACTAGTTCGTTAAATATTATGCTACTTTTCACATAGAGCACTAAAACCCCAGAATTTGAGGTGTGTTTATATATTGAGGTGAGGAAGTTTTTTTATTGTTTTAATACTCTTGAATCACACCTGGAAAAACAGGTGTTTTGCAACCACAAAGATGCTTGCTATACGATTGTCTTTCCTGTGCAAGTTGAACGTTAAAATATAATGTATCTAATGATTTAATAATAACTATTTTCAAAATAATACGAAAAACAGGTTTAACTGTTTTTAAAATAGCTCTGCTACATTTATACAGCTATTTTCGCTAATACGACATAAGAAACAATTTAACATATTTTACCATATCTATTATTTGTTGCTAACCTAAACTAATCAATCATTTTCACTATAGTTTTAATGTAGTTATCCTAACTTAATTAACCATTAACTTGATATTACCGTTTTTAAAGTATAACTACCTTAAACTATCATCTCAATAACTGTTATTACTGAATAACTACTTCTTTTTTTAATGCAACGAGCCTTTACAAAATGATTAAAAAAACATTTCAGATGATGAAAAACTGAAAAACTGCTCACTGTATTTTTTTGTGGAAATGTCACTCTGCTTCAGCTGCAGGATAAGGTACCGTAAATATTAGTTTAATAAAAAAATATAATATTTAACTACACAACAAAATAAATTTTAACAATAAATAAGAAAATATTATGTTTAGAAATTTAACAATAAGTTTGAACGAATCTAAAAGTTTAGGCTAAGTAGGAATGAATTTAAAAAAATTTAAATCCTTTTTGTTATTTCAACCTCCAACAGTAATATTTCGTCTCATCAAAAATTGTTCAGACCATTTTTTTCTATATTGTTTGACGTCTTGGCGTGTTATTTTACGGTGAAGCGGGGAAGAGTAAACGAGAGGGGAAGCAGCTGCGCGCGCACATCAGCCGCTATGCGGTTCATAGCAAAAACATCAGGCGCCACGCTCTCAGTCTGAAGTGAACAATGGAGCCCGACGCAGGACATTCAAGATACAATAAAGTAATAAATAGTGGGGAGAGGGGAATTATAAGTAGTGTAATCCAGTGTTGTGATGAAGAAGCTGCCAACAAATGTCTTCTAGTACCTCTTGCAAAAGCAACCGAAAGAGCTGCGCGATACACAGGTATAAGCCAAAGATCAGTTTCGCGCATCCGAAAACACAACAGAGAGACGCCAAATAAAAAACAAACAACACCAGGCAAAAAAAGGTAACTATAACCTTAAATAACAATACTTACATTATATATTATAAGTTTTTCAACGCATTCCCCATAATTTCACCCGCGGTTTGTTTGTTTTGCATTTGCCAATTTTCCAGACTTTCTGCACCGCTTGTTAGAATATTTGTTAGCTACAAGTGTAGCCGATATTGCTACACATTATATTGCATTATATTACATGATATTACATGATATTACATTACATACATTATACATAGATACATATACATTATATATTTTGCATTATATATTTTATGATATATATGAATGTATATTATATTAATATATTATTTATTTACAATTTATATGTTTATATTTTCATATATATATATATATATATATATATATATATATAACACCTTTATTTTACCGTGAAACAGCTTCTCATGTTTAATTATTCATTTCAGGCCAAAAAAAAACTGGGAAACATTTGTTGACAGTTGATGACTTTGATAGAAGAGTGATCAGAGACACTATCCACGAATTTTATGCAGTAAAAAAAGTGGTTCCCACAAGGAAACTACTGCCAGTTTTGAAAGAAAAAATCGGATGGAGTTGGGGAAAGACATCGCTGCGTAAAATACTCCAAGAAATGGGTTTTGTGTGGAGAAGAAGCCAAAATAAGCTTCTTCTCGAAAGATCTGACGTTGTTGCTTGGCGATCACGGTACCTGACTCAGATGAAACAGTGCAGGGAGGCTGGGAAGAAGATATTTTACATGGATGAATCCTGGGTTGACACTAATTAACCTTTCAGAAATGTTGGCAAAAGAAAGGTGACGTTGAAGGTGTAATGGCAACAGGAAATGCAGCGCAAAGACTGATAGTTGTAAGCGTTGGTTCTAGGCAAGGCTTCCTTCCCGGAGCCTCTCTTGTTTATAAAGCAGGCACAACAACAGGAGACTACCACGGCCAGATGAACTCTGGAAATTTTGAAAAATGGATTACGGAAAAAGTGATTCCAAATTTGCCACCCGCTTCAGTCTTGGTTATGGATAATGCTCCATACCATTGCAAGCAGGAAGACAAACCGCCATCCAAGTACGACAGCAAATGTGCAATGATAGCTTGGTTGCAGAGAAAAGGTATAGAATGAAACGATAAAATGCGGAAAACAACACTTGCCGAACTTGTTGAAAAACATCGACCAAGAGAAAAACGTTTCAGAGTAGACAGGTTAGCTGAGCTACATGGTCATCGTGTAATTCGCCTGCCTCCCTATAATTGTGAATTAAATGCTATTGAGCTCGCGTGGGCCAAAATGAAGCTTTTAATTCGTGAGAACAATACTTCTGGTGAACTTTCGTTGCAAGCGTTGCAGTCGCAAACCACCAGGGCCTTAACTGTCAACACGTGGTCAGTAAAAGGACGAGTATTGGAAAAAGGAATGGGTCATGGAGGATGTATTGGAAGGTTTTATAATAAATGTGTGTAATGACAGCGATGACAGTGCATCTGAAAATAGTGACGCAACTACTGACAGTAGTGATGAATCTGTTCTTGCTGTACCATTGTGACATTCATATACATGCTGCTAGTCAAAACTGTTTATTTCAGACTCTCTAAACGGCACCTGTGTTTTCGTACCATGTGAGTCTCTGCCTGAGGACGGGAGCAGATAGCAGTTCCCGAAACGTCGCTTGTTTCTGTTTTAGAAAACTGTTGTGTTTGTTTCTTATTTTCGTTTTGTCGTGTTTTTGTCTCGTTTTCACTGTTGTGCTGAATTTTTTGGGTTCAATATTTTTGTGCTGTTATCATTTGTGGGTTTTTTTTCGTTCTCTTCTGTTTTTGGAAAACTATTGTGTTTGTTTCGTCTTTTTGTTTTGCTGTGTTTTTTTCTCGTTTCAACTGTTGTGCTGAATTTTTAGGTTTCGGTATTTTTGTGCTATGTTTAACTAAGCTGCCCAGTCGAGCAAATAGTGCACTACCTTTAAATAATAAATTACCGTAAAGCATTATCGCATCTTTGTATCATTAAGATCTGCGCTGTGTTGCACCTTACGTGAGATTGTTGTCGACCAATGTTTTCGGAACGGCATGAAGACTTCCAGGCCGTTGCTATCTGCGGAGCAGACAAGGCGGGACGTGTCGATTACAAGGTCGCTGAGCTCTAGGGAGTCCACCCGCCAAGACGTCGCGGCCCTACAGTACTTTTGCACCCCTTGCGGTATAATTGCTTGTATCAAAATTTATCTTCAACAAAAGTTCAACATAATATTAAAAAAGGTTAAAAATAAATAAAAATGGATTTGATAGCATACAGAGTACGTAATTTATATTTTTTCATTCCAAACCTTTTTTTCTTCTATTCTATTCGTCTTATCAAAAATTGTTCCAGAAGAAAGTTTTACTTAGTATTTGAAGATTTACAATAAATTGTAACAGGTTTAATAGTGAAGGGAATTATGGATTTATTTCTCCTTTAACCCCTGATTTTTCTACCCATTGCAGTTGTAATCGGTCATATTAAAAAAATATTATGAAAATGATTTGGTATCGCTCTAACGAGATGTAACAACTTCATACAGATGAGATATTGGTTTTTAAGGTATTTCGCATAAACAAAAGGTGGTAGTTCGTAAAAATGTTACTGTCCATTGAATCAAATGTGTAATGTTATAAAATTTCAGACATTTATTCTAAAAGTATGACCCCTATAATTAATTTTTGATTTTTTACTGTCTGCGCATCACTTGCAAACAAATAAATAATAAGTTGTCTTAGTATTAAAAACAGTATATTTAGGGTTAACGAGATTTAATTAAAAACTCCAGTTACATACATTAAAAGGATACGGGAATTGGGTTTTGCTTTAATGTAAGGCTAACAGGTACGCAGTTAAGTTCCTATAAAGCGTTCGTTTATTCATCAATAAAATTAGACATTCATTTCCTAATATAATAGGTTAATAATTATTTTTCAAGTTACTTATGATCCTGTAATTGAATCTTATTATAAGTAAAACATATGTCACAAAGCCTACCGAGTATGAAATAACCAAACTTAGCAAGGGCGTCGCCAGCCGATGGCCGGGGTGGAGGGGGAGGGGGGGGGGGGCAAGTTGTGGGAGAAGTATGTATTTTTTTTTGTCTTTGGCTACATTATTTTATATCTCTAAGGCTTTAAGGGGGGGGGCGGCAACTTCCCCCCTACCACCTCCCTGGCGATGCCCTTGGGACTTAGCTATATATTTAAGTATATTATAACAATTGTATAAACAAAAATATTATTAATACAATTTGTCTTAACGTTATATTTGTATATAATAACCTGTAACTAAAAAAAAGTTCGGTATGTGACAAGGTTTGAACAATAGATACCATTTTTACTTTTCATGTTTATCCGAAATATATCACTCTAACCATTACACGATCAAAGCTCTGAGATAGTGGAGAGGGAGATTATGTATTATTACTTTGAATGCCACAGTTTTTTTTTAAATTATTTTTTAATGGATTCTGGGTGTCACGAATGTAGATTCCACTTTTTTGATGGTGATATGAACTTCATCAACCATTATTAAACACATCGTCTTCCACATCCATTGTACTCGTTCTGTAATCAATATGCAAATAAATGGGTGTGTTTAGCACTTCAAAATGTAACCACTGGTCACAAACAGTGGCGTCTCGTCAGGGCAAGCAAGGCAAGCAGTGCTTGCCCAGGCAGTTTGCAGACAATGTATTTTTTAAATAAATATTTTATTCAGAATAGTATTTTACTTTGGCTCGTGCAGTTTAGTGTATGTATTTTTTACATTATCTTCTTGGGACCCAATACTGTGCGCTGTGCGCTATAAGAAAAGAACTCGTCGACACACAAAACATGCTGTTTTAGAAGCGTTGCTAGGTTAAGAAGTGCTGGTAGGACCGCTTTCAGCAGGAAGGCTGTCGCAGTAGTTTCCTTTCGGAAGGGGGGTGGCATGGTACAAAGGTTCGAGGAGGGGACTGGCTGTAAAAACACATTGTAGAAGCTACGAAGATAGCGCTTTCTTGCCGAACTCAAGCGAACATGGCCGAAGCAGACGGTGGAATTCTTCCGCCGACTGCTTCGGCTATGTCCGCTACAGTTCGGCAGGGCAGGTGGCGAGGTCGCGTTTCAGTCGGCGGTCGTCTCTCGGGGCGCGCGCATCTCTCTCGCGGGCTGTTGGCTGGGAGTTCCCTGCGCCCTATTGGGTAACCAAAGGCTGGCAGTGCGTGGGGGATTTGTGGGCGTACGGGAGGCGGCCTAGCAGTGTCAACTGCTACCGACCGCGTCCCGCGGGTGACGGATACGGGATCCCAGCTCGAGAGTTGCAATATCGCTGGAGTGACTGTGAATAACCACATACCAGTTAACAGAGTTTCTGATCACGTATGAAGATAGTTTCTTTTGTGTTGGTACAAAAAATACCAACATTTAATTTTTACTATTCTAGTACATTTTTATGAGCTTCTTCTCTTTATTTTAAGTAGGTACTTACTTTGCCATGTGTTGTCTGTTTATATATTTTGTACCAGATATCGATGATACTACACTCCCACTTAGTATATAAATAATGTAGAGTAGGTATTTTATTATCAGAATAATGTATGCCAAACATTATTTTTCAAAAATAGTTTAAAATTTAAAAAAAATATCAATTTTTCTACCTGTGGAATAGTCAATGATCAGTTAAGAAAACTACTTAAATAGCGCCCTTTTGTACCTTGAAATCCATATTTTCCCGGGGGAGGGCCCCCGACCCCCCCCCCCCCCCCAACCCAACATGTTTTGGGGTGAACGGAGTTGTTGCTTTCCCTCATGTAAACCTCACGCCTCGCCACTGGTCACAAACAAACACTAAACTCATTTTAAACACATATAAAATTGCTTCAGCACTTAATTTAGGATTTATATAAGTTTAAAAATACGAGTTTCACGAGAAGCAACCATTTTATACACTGCGATCTGAACAAGCCATTACTTGAGATGTGTCTGCAGTGGTCTTGGCAAAGACGGTCTTATTCATGTTCTTAAGCAAGGTCTCAGCGACTATGAAACATGCTTACGCGATAGTGTTCTCAAGCAACGACTATGATACAACAAGAGAATGCCCTCTCGGAAATAATATATGGGACTATCATAAGATGGTCTTCACCATGACTGTCTTGTTTGCGATCTCTTGAGACAATCTCAAGCAAAGTCTGTGGCAAACAAATATTTAAATAAGAATGCATATAAGAATTTCTTGACGAAGAAATTGCTTAAGACATACATATGAACACCACCCTAGATATGTATACGTTAAACTTACAAACTAAAAATATAGTAATTATTTTAAATAAATTCTTTGAGTTAAAAACCAATACCGGAAGGCTTAAAAGTTTGGTCGTTAAATTTTAATGTAAATAATTAAATAATTATCTTTAAAAATATACGTAAGTCAAAAAGGAGACTGTCTGTTTCTTCTCACAAATACTCCATTTATTACTATAGGCTAATCCTCCATTCAGATATTCAGATACACACTTGGCAATATTAATTAAATTAGAAAATTAAAGGAGAATTGAGGGCAAACAATACACGGCACTAATCGTTACTTGCATGTTGACACTTGCTGCCGTATGGCTCGTGGTTGAAGTACTGACATGTTGTGCCCAATGGGCTCTCACAGGGTGTTCCTGGTCATGTGGCTGGAGACAGCAGTGATTGTATGCTAGTGAAAGAAAGTAACTACGAAGTGATGTTGATTTATTACAAAGAGGCAGGGGCTTAGCCAGGGGGGGGAGGGGTCCAAACCCTCCCCCCCCCCTTAGCACCAAATCCTTAATTAATTTCTTATTCATCACTCAAACAAATTTCATATTAAAATTAATAACATTTTTACCATTATAATATTTAAATTCAAGTACCGAAAATCTGCTAAAATAGCACTATTTTACACCTTAAAATCCAAATTTTCGCGAGGGAGGACCCCCCACCATCCGCTTTAATTGTGGGGGGGGGGGGCACGCTTCTAAACACCCCCCATACACAAATCCTGGCTACGCCACTGCAAAGAGGTAACACTTTTCCTGGTGCTACCGCAGCATTCAGCCCATATCTTGTCAGTACCAGAGCACGTCTCTTCGTACTTATGTTATGGAAATGTTACGGTTATGGTGAGAGCGGGTTGCGACAGTGAAGGCGGATATCCGCTGGTTACACCGTGGTAATGTCCATAAATTAAGGTAAACATTGAACATTACACAAACACATAGACACATCCAACACCTGTGCCGAGCGATCGGCGACTGGCACGGCCGTGGCAATCGGCAGCTCCAGGCCCTAGGGCCACGTTTCCCGCCCGAAGTATGCAGTGCGCGGGAACGACTCGGGAGGAAATTTGCGGTGTAGTCGCACAGTGAACAATATTATTTTACGTAGGAAACACAATTTGACGCCATCCCCGCTACCCCCTATGATTTTTAGGTGATTTTTGCTTGGGTTCGAGATCTCAGGGAGGGTTCGGCCTTGTGGCTAGAGGTAGGGGTTAACGCAGTAGGGCCGCCCGAGCTGTTATGGCCACTCGGGACGCCTGAAGAAGAACACAAAGTTTCTGGAGGATATGTGATGAATTTACTACGGCACAGCCCTATACATAGTGCTGCCCGTTCTGGCCGTAACGGTTGTCCCAGATCGACTAGTCACACGCGCAGCCCACTTCCTCAGTGGCGGCTCACGAATTTAATGCGCGTGAAGGACGTACTCTTACACACGATGCGGCGGTTACAAAATATAACATGACAAATTATACCTTGACGAACAAAACAATTAACTATTACACGATACTTATTATACTGGGCTATCGGCACGTAGGCCCGTGTCTCCGGCGACTCCACGTGATTCCTAGATGTGTCCCAGGGACTGATTCTTTAGTACCTTTGGTGGCACGATACCGTGCGGCGGTTACAATTAAACTCTAACATGACAAATTATACTTTGACGAACAAACACTTCACTCTTACTAACACTTATTATACTGGGCTCGTGGCACGTAGGCCCGTGTCTCCGGCGACTCTACGTGACCCCTAGACATGTCCCAGAGACTGATTCGTTAGTATGTTCGGTGGCACGTGTCGCCTTCTGGCTGCCCCGTGCGGGCCAGAACTAATTAGCCGGTAAGCTAAGTTGGGGCGTGAAGCGGCGACGTAACGTCTCGTAAACTTCCCACAGTACTTACGTAATACGTTGAACACTCATCTTGGAGCACTGATTTAATTAAGTGAAATACCTCATGGTAAATTGAGGCCGACCGCGGAACTGTACGTAAAAGATTAAAAAGAGATTATACTATTGAAACTACATGTCGGTGAAAGTAAGAGTTGATGGTTCCGCGTCGCGCGAAGGCTGCCGGCCTCCTCGAGCTCCTGAAGGACACTGCCGGTGTCGCCGCGCGTGACCCCCCTCCCCCGCCAGACCTCCCGCGGAAACGTGTGAATTTCGCGGGAAACTGAACCGGCCAGGTTCGGGACAAAGCACACAGTGAAACATGATTTTGAAAGGACTGAAATATTAATTGATGAAAATAATGTTTAAAAAAAACCTGTGGAAAAATATGCATAAAATAATTTGTTGTAGTGCGGTGGAGGGATATGCCACACCCGGCCGGATCCTTCCGCCGACGTAGCACTCGCCTGGCGTTCGCCTCGTCGCACGAACTACACTTTGCTGTGCGCACGAGCGCGTTCGGTGCACACGCCTTTGCGAGACGTTGATGAGGCATAGCGGTCTATGCGACATAGAGGAGCATTGGCGGTCGGCGTCAAATTGATGAAGTTACTTTGATTAAACATCAACACTTAGTGATTACATAAATAAATAATAATGTTTGGGATCTATATCCAGTGGACAAGTACATACACTACAGCGACGAATGAATACATCAATACTCATCGACTGCCACGCGGGTAGCTATCGACCCATCGACCTCTGGGTTGTTATCTTCGCTGCACTAGCTCACACCACCGATATGTTCTTTGCATGCACAGAAAAAAGGGTGAGTGACGATATGGCATAACGACTTGTGCGACAGAGGAGCACTGACAGTTGGCGCCAAACTTATTATTTTTGACTCGTGTGTTTTGGTTAGAGAGTGTTTTGTGTCAACAGGGACTGGTACTGCCTGGGTGGAGACCGGACTTAACTGCTGCAGGCAGTCCGACGTCAAGGTTATCTGCCCAAATATATTGATGGAGAAAATTGGAAGCCTTTTTCATCCAATACTACACCTCCAACTCTATTGTCAAATATATTGGAGTAAATTTTTAATAATTGTGACAGGGTCTTCCACAGCTTCCATGGACACTTCGCCTCTGGTGGCCACATACCTATCTAAATATAACATAAGAAAGGAACTTGATTTATCACCTTCAACTAATAAGTAACATTATAAACCAGGAAAGAGAAAACACTAAAATCAGGAGGCTGGCCCTCTGTTCCACATATTATTTTGACAAGATAAGTTTGCGTAAAGGTCGCAAATGCTGGCTCAGTGGTTAGACCCTTCCGGCCCATTTGGGAATTTTTCACTTGTGGGAAATCTCATTCTCTCTTCCAGGACTGAAAGAAGGAAATAGTAAAACAGTCACCCAGCCATAAAAGTTGTGCTATGGTTTCCACCACTGCGGTGATGGGACCACCGTTCTCTGTCACGAGTATTTAAAATCATCAAGTTTGCCTAAGAACTTGAATTAAAAATGTACAATCTTGTAATATCAAGCTTGGTTCTAGTTTGTTTTAAGCTTATATTTCTTTGTTAATCATGTCACAAATTTGCATTCGCAAGCTTACATTAAACTTCAATGAAGTACGTACCTAACTAAATTTGTCATGAGTAACTTTAATTAGATTTAAAATTTGCAGCAAACTTGAAGCTTTGAAACAAGCTTAATACAAAATCAGTGGTATTTTAATGTCCGTACTTGTATACATACTGGAAATTCGTTTAATGCTTAATGGATTAATAAAAACATAGAAATAAGCACATTGTCAAAAGTTTAACGCTCTTTGCACAGCTTTGATGCCAACTTTAAAACTAACAGAATAAAATTAATAAATTTCTATTTTTAAAACATTTAATATAACATGTATAAACATAAGCGTTAAACAATTAAAGTTTCACTAATAACTTACCAGTTGTCTACACTTTGCTCAAATGTAGTGTAATTCTAAAGATATTTTAGAGAAATTTCTTGATTTTGACGTTTTGTTTATAGAACATGGCGGCTATTAGTGAAGTAAGCAGAAGAAATTTGGAATATACCATTCATAAATATTCTAGTTATTCACCAACATACGCACCTGAGTAAGTAACAAACAAATTATGTTTAGGTGAAAATAGGTTCCAAAAAATGGCAGTTTCTTTGAATTTTTTATGTAATGATTTATAACCTCTAATGTTTATTTACTTGTTCTTTAAGATCATGCACGTTCTATCATAAATTGTTTGACAATTCAAGTTAATTGTTTCTTAAATACAGATTGGAATTTTGTTTGCAGTAATATACAGGAAGATAAACCAATTGATCAGTCGTCTCGATGGTCGTCAGATTCAAGCACACCGCCCCAGGTAAGAAGCAGTGCCGAACGTAGTCAAAAAGGTGGTTTGTCGGGGGGAAGGAGGCAAATATATATATTCCCACCAACATAAGGAAAGAATTTGAAAGCCTACAGCTGGCAAGGTGGTTCTATATCTGTCTCCCCTCCCCCCCCCCCCCCCTTTTTGAATTAAAATCCTGCGTGCTCTCTGTGTAAGAAGTGGTTTTATTATTGCTTTGCTGAAAGTGTCACGAAGCTTTGAGCATAATTTTATTTGAATAAAATCTTTGCTATATATATATATTTGGATGTTGGTATGTATGCATGTATGACGTCGGTAAACTCTGACACGTTTGATTGATCGTCGTGAAAGTTGGCACATAGAAGTGTTTTTCCTGGAGAAAGTTTTTATGCTATTTATTTTTTTGTAACTCTCTGCTAGATGGTGCTGCAGCGCATCAACTTATAAAATATCCGACCAGTCGCCATGGGAAAATCATAGGTCGTAGACATACAAACAGTAATTGTGTGTCATTTCTCTATGCTCACCACACTGTCATATAGTGCTATCAATTTTTCTTTAACTCGCGAACAATATATCACCCGATGTTCAGCCCGGGCAACGCCGGGTACTGCAGCTAGTCTTATCTAAAAGCTGTGGCAATTTTTTGTAACTGTATTAGTATAAAGAAAGACAGCACTACTACTGAAAGAAAGCTAACTGTCATTGGATGCATCTATTATGTAAACAGCATTTCTGGAAAGAATGCTACTTCAAATATGCATGGAACTGAACTGATGATTATTTGTTGACAATAGTGGCTTTTTCTTTTATATATATAAAAAAAACTGGATCTTTAGTGCTACTAATGTCACTTGACATACTGGGAAATTGTAGGGTATAAAGCATTAAAAATGAGAACATATTGAAGTGAGAGATATATAAATTAATATAAGATTAAAATGATTTTGATTTAAATAATTTGCCATTATTATTTACTCATTTGAAGTGTGCTTAACCACATAATTTTTGAATTCGAAGCCCCTTCACAACTACAGAGTTTTCCAGAATACAGTTGGAATATAAAACATTATTTTGCAAGAATTTATACATTTTCATGATGTAAGAGTACAGTATTTAATGTTGCTGATCTAACTTAACCAACCTTTCACTTTAGTTGTAATCACCTTTAAGAGCAAAAACCTAATACAGTGTAAACTCTTTATAACGTTACTCGATTTAACGTCAAACTCCTTAAAACGTCAAAATTTCTTTACTTTAATTGGATACTCTTGTTTTCTATACAATAATACACTCTATATAGTGTCACACTCACTCTATTTAACAACAATACAGCATTATAAATCATTAAGCAGTACTTTCTAAGTTGCCAAAGTTGATAAGAACTGCAGCTGTGTGTACGTTCATTTGTTTGC
Organism: Bacillus rossius redtenbacheri; assembly: GCF_032445375.1. Lineage (NCBI taxonomy): Eukaryota > Metazoa > Arthropoda > Insecta > Phasmatodea > Bacillidae > Bacillus > Bacillus rossius. The sequence goes on along the minus strand of NC_086334.1, from coordinate 33,116,024 downwards.
TGTTTTGTTGTTGTATTATCTAGCACGTGTTTACTTTGACTGATGTACCGGAGATTCTAAGAAATTTTGTCTCTTTTTTGTTAAGTTGTTAGACGTTATCATTTTCACAGTTGCTTACAGACTTTTGAACTTTAACCATGGCAAGTAAACAAAAATTTTTGTGTATTGACGAAAAAGTTTTATTAAGAACTTGATGCAGCAAAACTATTAGAAAAATTCTTTTTATATAATCAAGATTAAAATACTGGAGCAAAAACATCAGACGAAGATAACAGACTATATACAATAAGTGTTGTTATTTGTATGAATTTTAATGTTCGTGTGTAAAATGTGTCCTATATTAGTAAATACATATTATTATAGAATAGTAAAATTACATATTTTTTCTCACCATTTAACGACCACTCTCTATAACGCCGAAAAATGCTCAGTCCGTTAAGTGTGGTTATATAGAATTTACACTGTATTCTCAAAAAAATTACAACAAATACATACTTTCTTGGGAAAATTATAAATAACTATCAACAATAAAAAAACCTCTTTAAAAAATCAATTTTTCATAGTCAATATCAACACTTAGCATTGGTAGTGCAGACATTAATAATGTTCATAAAAATAGTTTGTTTTGCACCTTAATTCAGTGAAATATTTAAATAAATAAGTAATATCACCCAGATTTCAAATTCACACAATGTATGCTTAATAAAATCACTTTAAACACACTAAGGCCTACCACAATATCTTTCCCAAGCATCAAAAGATTTTAGAATAGTCTGATATTCTACTTCAATATTAAATTGATGGTATAGATCTAACAGTTCTACTTCAAACACGTCAGTATTACTTACCATAAAAAATAATCAAATAATGAAATAATATAAACTACAGAGATGAAAAATAAACAAGATTATTTGCTGCAGTTGTGGGATGATATCCATTAAAAACTAGAAAAATAGTGATTTGTTACGTCACTTGATACTTGATAGAGGTTCTGAAATTAAGGTCCCTGTCGTAATTGAGGCAAGCTGTTTGCAAGCACAGTACGAACTCGCGCATGGCGGCACACTTATTACTGCACAAAGATAAAATAGTTAATTACATGTGAAATTCTTGAAATATCAGAATATACCTACACCAAATGATTAGAAAATTAAACAAGAAATTAAATTAAATCCATTTTCGGGTGTATGCATTTTTTTTTAGTGGCTCTCCTACAGTAAACTATTCATAAACAATATATAAGAATGTTTAAACATAGGTTGATAAACATATATATGTAGTAACAAGTAAAGAGTATTATTTTATTAATTTCAGCTATGTGACTAGTTAATTCCTACAAGTTAGTATAATTGGCAACGATTACTTGTCCTCTTGACTTAAGTTGACAATCACTTAAATTTAATTGGTGCTAATGTAAGGCTATATTGACTAATAATTGTATAAAAAAAGACTAATGTGAGATATAATCATTTGCAGGTACAAATTTTCTTTTATAGGATTATCAAGCATGAGATTAATACTATTTGAAAATACAAATTTCCAAATTATGTACACATTAAAGTTTGTTGAAGCTTACTCGTATGGAGTGGCCAGTGATAAAAAGTTGGGGAAGTAGAAATTACGTGGAATTTCAAATTAACATTGACGTAGTTAGACTCATTGGGCGGGAGAGACCAGGAATCCTAGGAACAAATTCTTGAGAGAAAAGTTGTGTGTCACATTTAAATAGTGAGTTTTAAGTCCCTTTAGGGAGATTTACTCCCTAGGAGAAAGAGTAACTTGTTATAATTGTTAGTACCAGTTTAAGTCTAGATTAACGTTATAGGTAATTTCTGAGACAATATAATAGTATTTCTAAGTTTTCTCGAAAAGATTCATGAAGACTGTTATATGTATGTAGCCTTTACCAATATGAAATTAGAAGCATGACATATTTAGGATACGGTTGTTCCCATGATGATTTTCTAGGTAATCTTAATTTAAAATTTCCTAAAACTGACATTTTAAAATCAAATATTTCAATAACGTGAAGTTTAGATCCATGTAATAAGCTTCTGATGTCTCCTTGTTAAATGATTTTAACATCTTACAATGTCCTACTAGTTGTTCTTTATTGTAACTTTTTCACTGTAGTTATGACCATTGTCAATGCACGGCACAGTATTAAGTGCAATCTTGCACATGTCAAAAATGCAAAAATTAGCATCTCCCATTAACTTTTTGATTTTTCTATGAAGCTATATAGCAGTGCTGTTAAAAAATTTTTTTTGGTGTGATTTGATAGTTTATGTTCCTGTAGTTGATAACTTCTAGTGTTAGCTACGGTATATCATGTTTAATTTATTGAACAATTATCTTGTTAACTGTTTCCTGGTTTTAGTAGTAGTACGTATATAAAATTCTTCTAGTCACCTCAATGGAAAAGAACATAATTCTAACTTGAAGTAGCTTGACTTCTGGGTTGTAGCCGTTATTATTCCCTAAGGACACGGCCACAACCCAGAAGCCAAGCTACTTCAGACAATGGCCTGCGAACATTAATAATTCTATTTTTTTATTTGTTTTCAAAAATTAAGTAATTGTGTGTTTAGTTAACATTTAATTGAACATTTTGCTTTGTCAAACGTCTAACAATATTATTCCACCGACCATCTGATGAAAGCGTTTGCAATCTAACATGGCACCATTTTGCTTTTGAATACAGCTATGTTCCTTGGATTTCAATTTCATTGATCTGTTTCAGAAAATAGTTAATTAAAACTGTTTACTTCTGATCAAGGCTTATGGCATTTGGCTCTATTCATGCAAGTCACTTTAATTGTTTTCATCACCTTCAAGGTGATTTTAATCATGGACCAAGCAATCATTTCAACCACATGGTTAAATGTTTCTCATTTTTTTCAAAAAATTATATATATTTTTTTTAACAAAAAATCATTAATGTTTACTGATTATAACAAATGTATTTTTCCAAATATGCAGCCATCATTGCTTTCTTATTAAAGTCATGAACAATGTGTGTGCTCCTATATTCCAGTTCCTCACTCTCAAACTACATAAGCATTCCATAGTTGAAACCATCACCTTTGGGAAGTATGAGAAGACTCACGTTTGCAACCTTAAGAAATTTAAAGTGTACGGAGGATTGCAAGAGGAAAACATGGTTGAACTCTTAGACAGGTGGGTATTATGATCACTGAATGATTGTAATAATGAATAATTCTATTTTAAATATTGTTAATCCTATATTTGTGTTGCAGTGGCTTGAAGAATGACAGTATTCCAGAGACTTTTCCGTTGCGACACATCATCGCTAATAGTCCGTTCCCGTGCCGCTACATAAAGATAGTGCCGTTGCAGGCTTGGGGGCCCAGTTTCAATTTCAGTATTTGGTTCGTGGAATTAACAGGAATTGATGATTGGGAATTTGTGAAGCCTTGCATCGAGAGGGTGCACACTGTAAGTATTGCACAGTTCTTTAAAGACAATAGTTAAAAAAATTTTAGCAAGGAAATATTTGTTTTGAACTTAACAGCAGAATGGTAGTTTGGCATAATTGTTTTACTTTGTACATCGTCCAAAAGCAGATCATGTGAATAGAAAGAGTAACTTGAACCTATGTTACTTCAACAGTGAAGTGTGTGAAGTTGGCAATAATGAGGTGGGGCTCATGTGATTTTCAACCAATTACTATTCTGCAGTTTGCAACCCCGGAAACAGGGATTCCTGAACAATTCATTATTTGTCTCACAGGGTAGGAATAAATTGAAGTAAACTAGAAAATTATTTAGGGCCTGCATTCTTCAAGAAAATTCTTTTAAAAATCATCAGTACCAAAAATTCTTTTCTGAATATTTATTGCAATCACTAAGAATAGATTTGAAGACTTAGTATGTAGTCTTTGTAGGTTCACAATAAAATTGATGTTCGTAGTGTGCATGTTTTTTGTTCATATACTGTTATTATATAAAAGTGTGTTTTCCAACGGAATAACACTGTTTTATTTTAGAATATTTAATTTAACTTTATAAATAAATTATAATTTTTTGCTAAAACAAACAATTTTTTTTTCGTCATTTGCTTTCAAGGATATTACGTGTGATAAAACATTTCCTGTCAAGATGTGAAGAGAGAGAAACATGTTAACTTAAGCACTGACCTAGGATAGATTTTTTTTTAATGATTCATTTGTACACATTTCAGTACAGGAAAAGAGAAGCGATACGATTGTGTTTGAAGTTTTTCCGCCAGCTTGACTACGGCGACGTGTTCGATGCTCTGCAGCAGCGCACAGACATAATGCTGGAAGATCCGCTCCTCACCAAACTGCACAACCTGTTGGTGAATGACGGTGATTACGAAGGTGCCGAGAAGTATGTGGAGCAGTGTGGAGCCGGTGAGTCATCTTTCGTGGGCTCTAATGTATGTGTGTGTTTACCAGCGGCCAGCAGGCCCGCCACTGGCTTTTATTAGCATTCTCTGTTTTATGCTGTTTGGCTAATCAAGGAAGCTTACAGATTAAACTTGAAATTTTAGCGGCCGTAGTCGGTAATGGTCGTGAGTCAGTAGCATGCTTGCCAACTTGTATGATTTACCCATAAAATATAGAAAATTGTGTTATTGTACGATTGTAAGGCCATGGCTGTTATTTTACTGGCTTTCTGACGTTTTTACATTATTAAAATAAATTTGAAAGAGTTTGGTATCTTATCAGATACGGGATAACAATGACAAACAAAAAAAAATTAACCTGTGTCATCTGTTTCTCCATTGGCTGCTGGTACAAGCCAATTAAGACATAGTTTCATTGTTTTATTTTACTTATTTTGGGCTCTGGCTGTTGCGCATTTGTATTTGTCTAAAATCTTTGAGTGAATTAGTGTACAAAATGGCAGTGTTGTTGTTTGGATGGAAATTTTTAAGTTATAGAATTCATTGTTTTATTTAGATTGCATAATACTTAATGCTTAGTGCTAAGTGAATAATTATTTAGTGATGAGTATATTGCGATTACATTTGTGGCATCAGTATGAATGTATTAATGTTTACTATATGAGCGGAAAAACCAAGCTTGCTTTCAGGCATTCAGAATCGTGTATGTGCAAAAGTTTCCAGATATTATAAAGGTAATACGTATACTTTCTGTATGGTTTGTCGTTGTGATATAAACATTGCATACAGCGAAAAAAAGACATAAAAAATTATGGCAAAACCACAAAACATAACAGTAATATGAAAAGTGGCAAAAAAAAAAAGAATCCATAATTATTTGTGAAAACTGAAAATATGGATAGTGTCGTCATTAGAAGTGAGTGTTCACACATTTTATTGTCAAATATATCCTGTTAAGAAAGCAACTGTAGCATCACTCAAACATTTCCCTTAAGAGAAAATATCTAGTACAAAAGTGTTATAAATAAGTTTATACATTTTAGTACACACTTGGCTATGAACAGATGAATTGAAGTGCAGCTGATGGTGGGTGCAATATTGGGTAAGGTACAATTAGAAGATGTGTGTGAACTATGAATTGAACAAACCAGATTTTTCAGGTCATTTAAAAGCTGTATTTCTTTTTCTGAAATATTTATGTCTTTACTCTTTACTGTATATGTTAAAAAACAAAAATTATATTCTTTTTTTTAGAATAATTATCAGTTTCAACGAACAAGATACCTAACTATATTCCTTTTCTTGACTTCTGACACAGTACTACTCAGTTGTAGTAAGTTGAATCACACTTTGTAATAATCCATATCAGTCTTATGTTTAGTTCTTTACTAGTTTGTATTTATAATAGTCTCTTCTTTATTTTAGTTGCTTCTACTAGTTGAGGTCTTAAGTAATCAATTATTTTTTTTTTGTTAATATGTGTTAATGGTTTTTTGTGTATCTTTGTTGTCACCTTGTCTTTGTGTTGTATTGTTGTATTGTCCCTTAAAAATTGGTGCCTGCCTATGGGGTGGTGTCTGCATGTTGGTGGTGCTTCATTGTGTTTAGCACCTACATGTTTTAGTGGCTATCGGTATGTGGTGCCTATCCTGTATGCAGTGCCCACCTCATGTATGATGTCCTGTACAAATATCCTGTTTATTCAGTTTGTGTATTTATACTGTTGGCAGGCATGTTACAAATCAATCAATAATAAATAAATTAAATAAATACCACACACATTCATTCTTTACCTGGGATCTGATCCTAGAACCCCTTGTATTAAAGTTGGTGCTTCAACCAGGAGCGTTAAGAAGGTCTGCCTCAAGGCTTCGGTACTAGCCTGCCACACTAACAGGAAATCACTATGTGATTGCTAAATAAATTTAAATAAAACAATATAACACATTTTTTTTTTTTTTTTTACAAAATTTTTGATTTGTAATTATATTTTTCAAATGCTGTACATATGTGATTTTACTGAGTTAATGCCCAGCTAGGTGTCTTTTTTTTTTTTTTAAATGTAAAAAAGACAACACAAGATACATTAATTTTGAAATTACTGTTCTCACATTTCAAGGACTGGCCACCGCTGATGCATGTGACCGACTGTCCGCAGGTGGTTTCTTCAACGAGTTCATCGGAGGACAGGATTACCAGCCAGTGTGGCGGCCGATCCAGTGCAGAGACTCGGACGTGCAACCGGGAATGAGAGGCGGCCACCAGATGTGCATCGACCCGTACACAGAGACCATCTACTTGTTCGGTGGCTGGGACGGCAACCAGGACCTGAGCGACTTGTGGACGTACAATGTGGCCACTTGCAAGTGGACGCTCATTACCAAGGACACAGAGGCAGAGGTACGTGGTTTGTTCACCGTGCCTTACGTGTGAGGTACTACACGCCTGTGCGAAGCTTCTACTAAGTGAATCGGATTGAAGTTGTTTTAAATATTCAGTGCCACTTGCCAAGAAATTGGCTTCAAACGTGATACAAAACTTTTCTTGAGTCATGAAAACTGAAAAGCCTTTGATTCAGGGGTTATCAGCTAATTGCAGTCTAAATGTAAGTGTATTAATAATATTAATGTACTAGGACTTTTTTTTACTGATTTCCAGTAGTGGATAAATTGTTTGTATAACAGGGTGGCCACTCACCGGGAAAACCGGGATTTATCAGGGAAATCACGTTGATCGGGAATTATCAGGGAAATGTCAGGAAATTTTTTAATAACCGGGAATTTTTTGTGTCATATATATTTCCGCAGAGCTGCCAACTATCACGGATTTTCCGTAATTATTACGGATTTAACACAATTACGGAATTACGGAACATCGCTGGTTTATTACGGAAACGAGGCTTTGTGCTGCTGGGTAACGGAAAAAAATTCCGTTTCTGGTGTGCGTGTTTCGTGAACGCAGTTCGAATACATCACGTAGTTGCGCAGATAACGGAACTAATAAATGTGCGCATGTACTGTCGAAATAAGTAGATTAATTCTTGTGTTTTGTAATAAAATGGTACGGTATTACGTCCGTAGTACGATACAACTAGTACATATTCTCGGACTTTTCGTTTGTTAGCTTCTTACATCACAATAATTTTTGTACGGTACTTTGGCTAACCTGTGTTGTGTTAATTACTTTCTTGAAAGCCACTTTTTTCATCAAAGTGTTTTTGTCATGTCTACAGACGTGAAACCTTTTTATGTTCGATAGTGTTGTGTGTGTTCTTCAGTGCCGGTTGTAGAAATTAAGCGTGTGACAGAACAATGTGTATCTGGGGCAAAAAAAAAAAAAAAGAACGTTATTCTTCAGAACTTTTGACCAAACTATTCAAAAGAATGGCCATGCTTGTCATCTTCTAATGTTTTGGAACGCCACGCGTTTTGTAATGTATGCTCGTGTGACTTTTCGATTGCACATGGTGGAAGGGATGACTGTAGACGGCATATTGAATCAAAGAAACATGCAGAACATTTTAAAGCCGTGACGAGCAATAAATCTATATTGTCGTTTTTCGCCACATTTGAAGAAACAAAAGTAACAAACGCAGAGTTATTGTTTACAAGTTTTTTGGTAGAACACAATTTACCGATAGCAGTAGCCGATCATTCGGGTAATTTGTATAGAGCTATGTTTCCGGACTCAAAAATTGTACAGAAATACAGCTGTGCGAGAACAAAAACATCTGCCTGAGTGGAGTACATGGCTGGTGAAACTAAATTGAAACTGTTGAATCTTTATTAAGTGGATCATTTGCTTTAGCTACAGATAGGAGTACTGATTTTAATGCAGTGAAGATTTAGCCATTAGTTGTTTCATTTTTAAATCAAACACAAGGTAAAATTTGCACTGTACTGTTATCCCTTGTTGAGAGTACTAAGACTAAGAATATTTCACAACTAGAAATGTTACACTTCAAAAATGAATGTAAGAACAGTTATCAAAAGCTGTGTGAAAAAATGTTTGAGCGCTCGCCACTGAAATACCCCATTACTAGGGACAGGAAAAATTCGCGGGTTCAATGACCTGTAGGATGAACTCCATAGTTCTGCGTACTCTCGGTCAAATGCCACCCACTCATTGGCTGCTGTCTTGTGAGACGTCCCAACGTAGCAGCCTGAGATTCGATAAAGCTTTGGTCGGGTGTTTCTCATTGACCCAGAGTCATCCAGGTGCGTTGCGAACCAATAACAGAGGTAGCACTGAGGTATAACTATTTGTATTTTAGCCAATCGCAAAATGAATTCACAAATTTTTCCGGTCTCTAGACATAAAACAAAACTCAGACTGCAATTCATTGAGAGGGACGCTATAATGTAAAGCTACATATTTAAAATGTATTATGTTATTTAACGAACTTCCGTATGTATATAATGAAGAAAATACAGCAGGGTGCTAAAATGTGAGTAATCTCTTTTTATAATATTATATTATTTCATCAAAAGTATGTTTTTTTGTAATTGTAAATATCAGGGAAATTTAGAATTTTTAATCATGGAAATCAGGGAAAAATCAGGGAATATTTTTGGTGACTGTGAGTGGCCACCATGTATAAGTAAATTTTCATAATTAAAATTTATGTTTTTGTAATATTGCTGAAGTTTTTTCTTCTGTATGTTCTAATATAATATAAAGGATAATTCTTCAATTAACAAACTATATCATTTTTACTTAACTCGTGCACTGCAAGGCATTTATTTTTTATATATTTAGCTTTAAAGATATTTTGGTATTTTCATGCTATTGTTGACATCTGTGTTGTGTATCTGTTGTGTAAAACTATCTTAGTGAGATTTTATTTTATTTTAAAGATGTTTTGGCATTTTCATGCAATTGTTGACATCCATGTTGTGTATCTGCCGTGTCAGGCGATGAGTCGTTATCTCAGCAGAACACCAATTAGCATCCAGTATTTCAAATTTAAAGAAGTTTCAAACTATTTGAATTAACCATCCTTCTTCTAATGGCATCCCTAGCTTGATGATGTCAAAGAAGTTTTACAACAAATCTTAAAGTGTTAGCTATACAGCTTAACATCCAGTCATTTTGTGGTGCTAAACACTTGAAATAGAGTATGTAAGTAAATAGTTTCGGTAATACTACAAAGTATTGTTCATAGGAGTGACAATTTATACGGGAAATGTACGCAGTAAGTCACAACCACTAAGTACCATTGCCAATAAGAGACAAACTGTTTCAACGAATAAGATATTGTTTAAATTATGTCCTCACCAAAGTAATGACAATCAGTAATTGGAAAATTGTGACGAACTTATAATTATTTGTGGATTATGATTATTACGTAAATAACATATTTCGCAATAAAATCATACTTGACTTAAACGGATATTCAACTCAATGTCTTGTTTTAAAGTTTCTCATACAACCCCTGAAACTATCTAGCAGGAGCAAAATATATACATTTCCTTGGAATATCTTTAACTGCTTAAACTTGACTAAGTTAACATGTGTGCCCAGCATGTCTCCAATTAATTACCAAGAACTTCAGTATCAGTATCCTTGAGCATAGTTTGTATTACTAAATGCACAATTTATGAATCGTTGTAACTTCCATTTCAAAGAGATTATAATAATGGCAATAATAATAATTTTGAGTTAAAGATTGTGTTCATTGAGACCTTTACATAAGTATGACTATCGTGTTGCAACTAGTAGTCTACAGCCTATATGCTAGTTCTCTAAAACATTTAAAATTGATTATAATTTTTATGTATATTTCCCTACATGTGATACATGTGTACACTTATGATCTTTGCAGTACACACTGAATAATTCCAGAAAACATAATTTTTGAAGTACCGTACACAGATAGTTGTACATACAGTGTGTAAAGTGTACAGAGTGACATATGCATACAGTCTTAAGTATCGTACTGGGTGGAAAAATGCCACACAGTATTTTTTAACTAAAACAAGATCTTCGATAACACTGAAAAAAATTGAGACAGTGTACTTCGTAACCACTCCAGAAAAATAAATTGTAGTTGGCTCCTTTTTATTTGTAACAAAGTGTGTCAAAAATGTAAGAGCATGTGTTTGAGTACAGATAAGAAAATGTTTGGTCCTAATAAAAAAACAAAAAGTTTAAGTTAACAAAAGTTATAATACTCTAAAACGCTTTGTGTGTTTAAGTGTGTGAACTATAAATAGTCATTGGAATTCATGATTTAAGTTTGAACTCTTACATACTGTGTATGTTAGTGCTCATCACACATATATCCTTGGCTGATGAACAGTTCTTGTATTGTGACTATAGTTGTGTTTTCGAACTTTCAGTTTGACATCAACTTAACATGTAATGATTGTGGATGTTTCCAGGGAGGCCCAAGTGCCCGATCCTGTCACAAGATCTGTATTGACCCTGAGCGCCGGCAGATCTTCACGTTGGGAAGGTACCTTGACACGCTTTACAGGACGCTGGACAACATCAAGGTGGGATTGGCAGGGATGTGCAATTAGCTATTTACCTGCAATTTTTAACTACATATTGTGTAATGATGGTAGCATTTGGCTAGTAATTTATCTTGATCATGCAAGCCAATGAGTTGTAGCAATGATACTAGGAGAAAGAGCATGGCAAAGATTAGTGTTTACTGATTCTTTCTTTTAAAGTTAATGTGGTAGAGATAGAATAGAGCTAATATGTAATCAAAATACATATTGTTACAAGAGGAAGGTGCTTGGCTTGTTGGAAGGGAGGCGTGAGGTCCAAGTGCGTGGAAAGTGATCAGTTTCTTTGTCCGGCCATCTGATGCAGACATCTTGGAGATACAGCACCTAGTGATAGCTCGTGCCACGGCACACTGGCTCTTCTGTGATGTTGTGCCACTACTTTTGCACAGGTGTCGCACATGGCACTGCCATGTCTCATTGAGGGAATTCTGCGTAGTAGTGGGGCTGGAAGCTGGTACTGGGTGAGGGTGGGGTACATTTTGCAAGAATCTGAAGGCTGCAAGAACATTCACAAGCCACCTCTTCGCAGGTATATAAGTTGGTCGGCCGACGAGTGGAGAGAGTTTTGTTGGTAGCAATACCAGCTTCTGTGGGAGCTATAACAGTGATACGAGCGAGAATATTAGCAGTTACAGCCAGCGAGAGAGTCTGAGAGAGTCTCGAGAGCCTCTTTGGTAACGATACCAGCAAGGGTGATCAGTGAGCGAGTTGGGGAACGGTTCGTCGAGTAAGGACGGCTTCGTGATAATGTTGTGCCGTAGCGGTGAGTGAAGGATTGACCGGTAGAATGAGGACAGGGAATAAAGAGAGACCAAAGATCAAGTCAGTCCAGTGAAGTTCTATTTAAAAGTGTATTTAGTGATGTAATCAGGTTGTGTGTTAAGACATTAGTCTTTCTTTTTGAAGATAAGGGTTTAATATTGGTAAATAAATAGACGTAAATTTAGTTTATTGGGCTACCTATTTGGAACTCTAGACCCCTCAAATGTAACTCTATGTTCATAAACATTGTTTTGTTTACTGAAGAAGAGAGTATCTTCAGGTGGTTTGAATTGATACTCTGTTCATGTAGAATGTTTAAAAAAGATTTTTTCTGCAACACATGCCATGCAAAAAATTCTTGAATAAATAACACTACTTCTCACAGCAGAATGTTGAGCAGCATTGCCAACTAACAGCAGTTTTGCAAACTTGTGTTTTTTTTTTTTGTCAGTTGTATGTGTATTGTGGAGAGACAGCGGTTTGTTAGTTAATTGTCTTTTCTTGTTACTGAAAAATACAAATAGTACATGGCAGAAATCACATAAACTCTTGCAGTTTTAATTGGAAAACAGAACTGATAAAGAGAAATTTTCATGTGTAAAAATATAGTGAAAAGGATGAACTGAAAAAAATATCAAATTTCTTCTAACCAATGAGAAAATTCTTTATCTTTTGTTCAATAATGTTTAGATTTGACTTAATTAATAACAGTACTGATAAACAAAGCAATAAATTAAAAATATTTAAATACAGAAAAAAACCTATCACTCAGTGCAATTGAATACATTTGAAGTTTTTGTTATAAAGCCACAATTCAGCCAGTCAGAAAATAGTAAATTCAAGTAAGCAGTACATATGTTACAAACACGTTTTTTTATCAAATACATAGATGTTTTCAAAACAATTGTGGGCTGTGTCATTTAGAAATAAGTAAAGTAATAGTATTTTCTGGCTTATATTATCAAATTTAATTTTCTTTTGTGAGTTAGTTTTAAATTTAGTAGAAATTTCGAAATGAATTGTTCAAACTGTGATAAATGTTTCTATTACCTATCATTTTTATTAATGGCGGTCAAAAGTATGATTTTTTTATGATGTAAATTTTCTTAGTCAATGCTTAGTTTAACAGTAATTGCAGTTTAAGTAATTTTGGGCATAATTAAATTGACGTGCTTTCAAAAAATCTTAAATATAAATTATAAAAACTTGTTCAACAGGGGAAAAAGTATGTAATTGGAAAACAGAAAAAATAAAGAAGGAAAGTAAAGTAAAAATGTGGCTCTATATTACAGAGTGACTTCTACATGTACGACATTGACAGTAACACGTGGACCCTGATATCTGAGGACACGGGAGAGATGGGAGGACCACAGCTAATATTCGACCACCAGATGTGTATGGATAGCAAACAGAGGAAGATATACGTGTTTGGTGGCAGGGTGTTGACTAGGCAAGCTGGGTAAGTCTACAGCTTTTATTAAAAGCTTTATTTTTCTGTTGATCTTGACCTGTGGCCTACTATGTCGTAGTCAACAACGAGATTTTTGGAGGACATACACCATACAAATCAGAAATTAGGATAGGAACCGTCTCAGCATTTGCTTGGAGTGATTTTGGCGATACCATTTAAAATAAAATATCATGATGGATGGGCTGGGATTTGAACCCAGGCTTCCTGTATGTGAATCCAGCATTCGACAGTTGTGCACTTCACTCTGTTTTAATGCTATTAGTCTGTGTACATAGAGCAGTATGTGTATATCATAATCGGAACTTTGATACCGTATTTCCTTTAAACCAGTTTTGTTTACACGTTAACGTTTTTTTGAATGAAATTGGGACAAGTACAGCCTTTTTAATGAACTCATTGTTATAAGCATGCAGTATGGTGTAGCAACAGGGTGTTGTTGGTATGTCGAGCACTGGCCGTGCACCAAGGGGTGCTCACTCTGGTGCTGCGACAAGACTCTCGTGCCTTACGCAGTGTTGCTCTCCTCCGCAGGATCGTGATAGACGAGCGGGCGAGTGCGGGGTGCATATCCCTGATTGGCAACTCAGAGCCAGTGTTCTCGGGGCTGTTTTCCTACCACGTGCCCACCAACACGTGGTCGAAGCTCTGTGATGACATCAGCTGGCCGAGCAGCCCCGGATTCCCCACCATCCGGTCCCGCGTCGGTCATTCCATGCTCTTCCACCCGGTGAGCTTACTGCTGGCTGCTTCCCTGTGTACCGTGCTCTCTTGGAAACTGAAACAACCCATTGTGTCCACTGAGGTGCCTTATAGCATGTGTTTGGTGCGAGTTTTGTACTAATGCATTTATTTAACACTTTGCCTCCCACTTCAGGAATTCAGATTCAACCCAGTTACTTTACATGAAAGATATTGTAACTAATTAGTATTTTTTTTTTTTTTAATTTAGCTTTTCGCAAAAGTATTTTATTTAGCGCTACTTGTGTTGAGGTAAATTTGTAAGTGAAACTCCTCACCCTACAAACATAAGATACATCCATGCTATACTTAAAACATTTACAGAAATTTATTTCAAGTATTTAAATACAAATTACTTGTTTTGGTCATAGTAACTATGTACTGGGTTTGCTGTGCACAGTAGGCATGTATGTTTTGATTGAGCCCTTTGGTACAGTATGTGTATGTATGCAAGTATATAACTCTTTGAAACTTTAACAATGTTTGATTTTACAGTGTAAAGTTTTATTAAAGTCCTGACTTTTGAAGAGATTGGTTTTTTCTTTCAAAATTGTAATTTATTAGGTAGTCTCTTTAAAAAAATGCAATGATGAGCTACTAAATTTTATCCTAGTATATTATAGTGTACCTTATTCCAATTCTGTCATGTTCTCAGTGCAATATATGAATTTTTTGTTTTCTTTCTTCCTTATGATTATTTCCTTCCTAAAGGATGTGCAGTATTAGAAAATTTCTGAAACATAACGCTTCATGTTTGGTTGCTATACAAATTTATTATTATATCTTGGAAACCTTTTAAATTAATAATAATATATTCATCATAGTTACAGCTCTGAATTCAATTTTCCACATAATTATTCACCCCATGTAGCTGCAGTGAGTAAGTACAAGATTGTATGGTGAATTGCGATAAAACTGAAATTACACTGAAAAACATTGCAGTGCACCATTTAACACCAAAATGCTTCTTAATATACCATAAAGCACCAAAATGTAACTAAAATCATGAAATTAATCAGCATTCTAGCAAAACTTAAATCAATTCATAATAATTTTAATACAAAATTCACTGAATGTAAGCTATTAAGTATGAAGTTTGTGTCAAAATGTATCAATATTGTCTCTGGAAATGAGCCATCCATATACCTTTAGTTAGTTTTTTAGCTTAAAAACTGCAATATCAAACAATGTAAAAATAATTGTATGAACAGGTGTACTATTCCATATAGTTTATAAATGTTTGGATTACTGGGATATTTAAAATAAAATAAAAAAAACTATGGGTATGTTAGGTAAAAGAAACAAATGAATACATATTAGAATTGCCAGTTTGACTATTCTTTTTGCTCTAAAAAAAATATTTTTTTATGTTATGAATGATGCTTAGAGCAAATTCTCAGAATTTTGTTTTTCCAAAATATATCTGATTACATTGATGATTACCCTGCATGCCATAAGAAAACCTTAATAAATATGCAAGCACACTAAAAACAAGCCAAAATCAGACAAACTCAAAAAATTATTACAGCACAGGCATATAGTTGACTGACAATGACGAGACAGTAGCAACAAGAACAGTAAATAAGGACAAAAAATGACCTAGGACAAAATCGCTTGGTTTGTCTGTGCATCTCTGTCTTTTTTGTCATTATGTACTGCTCTTGTTGCTACTGTCTTCTCATTTTTAGCCCACTGTATCTGCCTGTGCTGTAATAATTTTTTGTTTTCTCTAGTGCCCATGTTTTTAATTTTTGGACTTTGCCCGACTGGCTTGTTTTCTGTGTTTGCATCTTATCTTTCTTATCTGTTTTGGAGGTTTTTCGTATGACATTCAGTGTACCCAGCAATGGTGTATGTCCAAAACTACATCTTGAATCAATCTTCGCCATTGCAAGAACCATTCAAAGAAAATGAAATATATGTTTTATAATGAGGAATGACAAATATTTTTTAAATATTGATTTGTTGTTGGTGTGTGCAGTCTGACAAATAGAGAAAGAGGTATGTTCATATACACTACTCAAATTAAGTTTTTCAGTTATCTTGCAAGCATGATATGTATGATTTAAAGATTTATGTCATTGTTTTGGATAAGTTTGTACAGGCAAGTGTGTGTTTCGGTGTCATGAAATGTGTACTTTCATTTACTGATCACAGTAAACTTTGGGTCACATGCATGCCCAGAAATCCAAGTTGTGTTAATATTTTTTTGAGTGGTTTCTGTAGACCAACAGCACATGACTGTATAATTGTATGCCCAGCAATGTTGCTCATACTATGTATTTCACAATTTTCTGCAGGGTTGCCGTAAACTTTTCATATTTGCTGGCCAGCGATGCAAGGAGTACCTGAATGATTTCTTCACTTACAACGTTGATACGCAGGAGATTGAACAGATATCGGAGGGAAACAAAAAAGACCCTTCCAATAACATCCCTGCTGCAGGATTCACTCAGCGAGCGACAATAGATCCTGAGCTCAACGAGATTTATGTTCTCTCTGTAAGTATGTGCAATATTGATTCACTTCTGATATGGTGACTTCACCAAAAAAATTACCTAAGCACTCAGTATTAACACCTTGAATTCCTCCATAATGAAGTGAAAGAATACCTAATTTTTATATCCTAAATATGGCCATGCATATTTTCTTAAAAAAAATTTTATAAAATATGGCATTTGCTCAAAACTCTGACTTTGTCTCTATTAAAAATGAAATAAATATGATTATAAAAAAAAATTAAATAATGAAAAAAATCACACTAACTTTA
The DNA here is from genome assembly GCF_032445375.1 of Bacillus rossius redtenbacheri. Lineage (NCBI taxonomy): Eukaryota > Metazoa > Arthropoda > Insecta > Phasmatodea > Bacillidae > Bacillus > Bacillus rossius. The sequence goes on along the minus strand of NC_086334.1, from coordinate 33,099,373 downwards.
TTGGCAAATATCATTGGGAATGTGTAGTATTTGTGAATATATCATTATAATTATTATTTATTTTATACTGTATAGAAATTAAACAAATTTTTTTACAGGGTCTCAGTAAAGACAAAGAAAAGAGAGATGACAACGTACAAAACTCTTTTTGGGTTTATTACATATCACAGAATAAATGGTATGTATTAAAAAAAATTCATGTTATTTTATATAGGTAGACATATTTTCATTCAATGTTATTTTGTTTATTTAAGCCTTGTACAAATGTTTATTTTTTGTGTTTAAAATAAAGTAAGATAAAATTATAAATGTAGTGGATTAAGAGAAAAATTATTCAGTGAATATTATATATGAGCCCAAAACCTATAATAGTAATAGCAATAATAATACATAAATAATAGATGCCAAAAAATTGTGTCTTGTGTAGTAAGGGAGGTTTGTTTAAAATTGTTTAAACTAAAAATGTTACATTTTGTTTGGTAATTTTGAACTGATACAAACATTGGATTTTAGAATTTTTAATTAATTTAACAAATTTGAGGATGAGATGATTTAGGGGTTTACACTTGTTGGGTTGCCTGGAGGTCATGAAATACCAAACCAAACTCTCATACTTTGCTGAAAAAAAATTAATAATCAGTTTTTGAATACCTTCATCATAAAATGCATTAAAGATTTACAACCCTGAAAATTGTTTTAGGGTTGTGAAATTACTTTCTCCCAGTGCTTTTACAGATGACTAAAAATGTCAATGTTTTGTTACAGGTCATGTATCTACAGAAACGAAAACACGGGAGAGCAGTACTGGAGCAAAATGCAGCATTTGGAGCCGTGTCCAAGATTTGCCCATCAGCTTGTCTACGACCCGTGTAAAAAGGTGAACTGTGCTTGTCAAAACAGGTTCTAGCTTGAGAATTAGAAATACTGTATTCGTTATAAGGCACTATTATTATTTCACAAAATTTGGAGTCTTTAATTGCTCCTTCGAAAACTAGGTTCTTTTAGGTAGATTTCAAAGAAATACCATCTATTGTAGCTGTTACTATAGTTTTTCGTTTCATGGTCCGTGGACCCCAAAACCATTGTCAACTCAAAAGTTGGACACGATAACTGTTGCAATTTTTTCACAAATCACTTCAAATCTAGCAGTAGAAAATCTCGGTCGAGTTAGTTAATGGGCAATATCCGACCAAAGGGAAGGTTTGTTGGAAAAAAAAAAAAACATAAAAATTGCTGTAACTGCCACAATATGGAAAATATCACATCTGTTTGGACGTATTATAACTTGCAGGAGTAATACCAAAATCTTTTGTATTAAAATGTTTTTTATTCAACCAACCATATCTGCAAGGGGTTGAAAATTCAAGGTTTGGAGGACAAGAGAAATCATGACTCCCTTCGTAGGCACAACATCGAATTTGTACAAATTATGTATTAATCTTATCATTTTTATATAAAACTTTTGTCTGAAACAATTTTTGATAATACAAACCATTATTGCAAGGTGTTGAAAAAACCTGGGGTTGGAATAAGAAAATAAATAAAACTTACCTACCTGGTACCCTATTGAATCCATTCTTGTTTTTATTTAATTGACTTTGACAAAAACTATCGTTAAAATATTTTTTTATCTAATCAACCATTGCCTTAAGGGTTTGAAAGTAAGACATGATCATTACATTTTTTTAATAGATTTTCTATCAAAACCAATTTATTATATGAATCCTAAACTTCATCTAATGTTTTGGCGGAAACAATTTTTGATGAAATGAATTATTATTGTAAAAACAGGGGTTGAAATTAAAAAAAAAAATTAAACTTTCTTAATATCAAGTTCATTTGAATTTATTTTAAAGCATCTTAATATTATAATTAACCTTGGTGTAAGCAAATTTTTATACAATTACGTTATTACAGCAAGAGATGAAAAATAGTGTTTGAAGGTTAAAACAATTATATAATTACTTTATTTGGCATAAAGGTATTATGAAATTTGTTCAAAGTTATTCAATAGTGGGTACAGTGAGTTAAAAATAGTCTTATTATTTTTGCTGTTTGGAAAATGAACAAATATTTAATCTATCATTTTGTAATATTGGAGAACATAAACATGTTAGGTAAATTAAGTTCTTAAAATGTTCTAGTTTATAGAAGTTTCCAAAACATTTTCAGAAGAAATAGGTACTTTTAAATCTGTGCCAAAAGGGATTTTTTTTTGCTTTCATGTAACCCTAGAATTTGTATGATGAATATAACTAGAAAAAAAACCCTGCAATTTCATTATTTTTCTTCCTCCCAAAATGAAGAATACGAATTAAGCCACAAATATATTCACATCAGATATTTTTAATTGGGTATTTTCACTTGTTCACTTAAAAGAGTGTTAATAGGTAAATCTCATCCATTAAAAATACCATTTTAATTATTTTTTGTACAGGTAGATTATATTTTGTGTGTACTGGCAGATTTGTGTCAATTATTGTCTTGTCACTGGGTCCAGTGTCCTATTTTTTGTAGTTTCTTATGTACTGTGTCAGTCTAGGAGGCATCCAACAGCTGGCAATCAAAAGGCATCGTTAAAATAATTTTTTTTTCACAGGTGCATTATCTTTTTGGTGGCAATCCTGGTCGAGCATGCCTACCAAAACTTCGCCTCGATGATTTTTGGAAGCTCCAGCTGTGTCGTCCGTCAACAGAGCAAGTCCTGCAGAGGTGTAAACTCTTGATCAGGAAGCACAGGTATGTCTGTGATCAAAAGCAATTGCCATCACAAGTTCACTTAGGCTGGTAACAGTCAAGCCAGTATAAATTAACAAATCTAATTTGAAACTATGTTTAATGTTAAAGGTTTGAAGAACTTGCAGCTAAAAACAGCATGGCAGCATTACACTACTTGCAAACTTCGCTGTCAGAGATAATTGATCATGAAGATCAAGAGCAAACTAGAGAGGTAATTACTAATTTTAATGTTTATTTGAGTTCTTGATTTGATTGTCATCTTTCCTTCTATTAGCATTGAATAAGACTTTTTTTTCATGTTATATTGGTAGTAATAGTGAATATGATAGTAGTGCAGAAGTAAATTCCACTTTGTTCCTGTGATCTGTTGATTTCTTTTTTCTTGGGGTTTAGGATTGTGAATAAACGGATGCGTGAAAGTGATCTGTCCAGTTTGTTTACAAGGGGCTTCAAAGGACTTTATCTTGAAGGACACAGGGCATCCCAGAGGACCACACACTGCTAGCACATTTCCAAGACATTATACCTTTCATCCCCGGCCAGAAATCACCCTGTTGCACATTAACTGTGCTGTCCATAAAGGGGACAGCAACTTTTCAATTCCTCGCAAAGCAAGTTGCCCTCCACGTCCATTAAGACTAGCCTACAGATGGAATACTTTACAATTCAATCACTTGTATTTTCTTTTCCTGTGAAAATATAATTTTGTATGCAAAATGGTGCATCTTAATCTGCATGTTAGTTTCAACAATTTTAGACAGTATTTTCTGTGTAGAACAAATATTATAGATTTTTTAAATTCATAAAAATCTTGATTTCCGACCGTGGGAACCTTTGTTTTAACATTTAATGTATTTGCTATATTGTAAAGTGTAAAAGTTCACATAGCTTGTTTATTTGTATGAAGTCGGTAATTGACATTGAGTTGTTGGTAAGCAAGATTTATAGTCTTTACAGTAAATATGTTTCCAGTAAATGAAGTACTAGTGTGTTTTCATAGAGATCCTTTCTGAGTGAGGCGAACATGCTCAGTTCCAGCTGCTCACTGCCGTGCTGTTCCAAAAGCAAGAAGGGGGCGACGCGGCAGCGTGCAGCGCTGGGGACTCGGTGGGCTGCCACGGCCGGCGCTCTGTGCTGTTCGACCACCTGGTGGCGTTCTTTCCTCGCGTCATGGTCCACCCCAAGGCCAACCTCATCGATCTGATCCCGCTGTGACCTCTGACCGAAGCCTTCGTGTGCCCCCCTCGACCACAAAGTCAGAATTGCACTTCTGCACAGGAATGAATAAAACAAGTGTACGTTATTGTCGTAGTTGTGTACGTTTTCTTCAGTACTTTATCTTCATTGGCTCTACAATGACCTCGTGACATTGCAGTGTAAATATTGTACATGACTTGACTCTTCATGCATACCTGCTGGTATGTGGCATTGTTAATGATTATTGAACTTGTGTGGATATGTGTTTACTACATATGCATAATTTTTTATATTGATTTCTTGTATTGCTGCAAAGTTAATCCTAAGAACTTTTGTGTATGTACAAAGTACAGTTTTTGTGACACTCCAGAATGATCAGCCACCGTACTTTTGATGGTCTTGAAGCAATTGTACAGTGTTATGTATAAGTAGTGTAAAATATTCCTCACTATGGTGTTAATAAAGTGTCTAATGAAGACTGATTAAGAACTTAGGTAGACTATAGGTGTGGCATTGTATATATTTGTTATGTAATATTTGTGTAATTTTTTGTTATCTTTAGGTCAAACAGATATTGATTATTCAGCCTTTGTAAACTATCAGTTTATTTTGTAGGTTTTAATATTAGTATATTATCCTATATTACAAGGAAATCAGTCTTTTTATTTATTAAGTTGGAAATAAACCTGTGGAGTTGATTCTGAACAAACTTTGTACATTATTTGTGTTGTATGTAGTGTATTACTTCAGTGGTCTATAAGAAATCATGACTAAAAAAGATGTACCCTAATTTAAAAAAGACCTTGCCTGTACCCATCGGGGCATGAGAGAACATATGAACAAATTGGGGATCAACATCTTGTTGATATCAAGGACATTGAAGATGGATGATGGGTGCGATGAAGATAGAGAGCAGTGGTGGTGAACAGGAGTACCCTAGAAACCTCACTAGTGGTTGGTCAGTTCATAATATGGGTGTTCACATTATTTGCTCTGGATAAGGACTACAAATCTGTAATAAAGGTGACCAAAGGAGGTGCAAAATTCTGATTTTAAAACATAATAGTAGCGGTGCTAAAGTCTGTGTAAAAATTTGTTAAGTCAATAATTTAGTGTAATGTGCTTTTTCTTTTTTCTTTTCAAAAATTGTATTCTTTAGCCTGCACATTAAACTTAGTGTGTTTAATTTTGTAAAAACTATTCCAGAAATTAACCCAACAATTTATACATAATCATCTCTATAACATTAATTATAGTCAAACAAAAATATAAAATAACTTATTGTTAAGCAAGGCAGTACACCAATTCCGTACACTTAGCATAAACAGGGTATTATTATAACTAAATTAAATGTAAACAAAGGGACAGGGGTAAATGTACATAAAAAAAAAAAAAAAAAAACATTTTAAGTAGTGGTGCACCGATATGACTTTACCGATTACCGATTCGATTACTGATTATGACAGCAATAATCTGCAGATACCGATTCAGTTACCGATTATAATGAACAAATTTTTTTAAGTGTAATAATGCACACAAAAATTTTTATTCCCATGTGAATTTAGGTAAAATTGAGAATACAGTTATAATAACAGTATAAAAATAATACACTATTAAGTCATTGCAAAGTGTAAATTAAATTAACTTCTAATTATATATTGTTAATGTAAACAACTTGAACTACAGTCTAATAATTGTAATTTAGAATGGGTAAGTTTTTGTTGCGGAAAACTAGCATTATAAGGTTGCATCGAGAAATTACAGTTTAACAATGTAAACATGTTGCTTTATTTTGATCACTTGAGTTTATAGAAAAATGTTTCCACACTTCACTTTTTTTCTCCCTACTCGCCATCTCACAATAATTATTTAAAAATGACTCAAAACCAACTGTAGCACATGTGATTTTAATTATGTTGACTGAATATATAAAATTGTAAATACTTTTTCACTTTTCATGCCACATACAAATAACACAACAACGGATAATGTTACCAAAGACGCCCATAACGAGTTTGTAAAACGCAGTGATAAACTCTAGAAGGTATCGGGACCACGGTTTTGAACCGCTACTACGACAGTACTCGAAAAGACAGTAGGAATTGAGATTCGTTCCCGTCACTGCAACTGCTTGTGGTATTTTGATTGCGTGCCATCTATTTTACATCTTTGGCTATAGGTAATGTACAAGGCCACTAAACAAAAGACGAAACGTAAATAAACGTGTAGGAAAAATGTATTTTTTATGGTTCCAGGCAATGAGATTTATTAAACTTCACGAAATATCTGTAATCATGATAGACGGAGTTAGATGAATTTTGTAATATATACAAATATTACCGTATTTCGTCTTAAAATGTGTAACAAAATATTACACTGTAAAACCTTAATTACACCGGGACGTAGATAATCGGCAAAGTAATCGTTAAGATAATCACCGATTATGATTAATCGGAAAGTACCCATAATCGCCGATTACGATTCATCGGTATCCGCATTGGTGCACCACTAATTTTAAGAAGTATTCTCATACCTTATTAATTATTACTTGGCCTAAACTATAAAATTACTAAATCTCAAAGCATAAACAAATGAGCAGGTGGTTAGCTCAAGTTGTATTTTCACATTTATTCAAATGTTTTCTAGTTTCTGGAAAAATAATTTTTCTTCACTTGAAAAAAAACTGCATTTTTAATGTTGTGTTACATTATAAAATAACGAGTAACATAAAATCAAGTATAAATATAATATACATAATAGATTCTCTTGTAAACATATTTTTTTTGAGGCCATCAAAATTTGAAGGAAAGAAATCATAAGTTGCATGATGTTTTTGGTCCCGCTGTTAGATTCTGTGCATTTTCTTGTAGGAAGTGATTACCTTTCCAAAGATCATGAAACAAAACACCATGCAACAGCAATCAGTTTTCAAGTTTGACGGGCAGCGTGGTAGTTATCGTACTTATCCATGTATGGGTAGCACATTTTATGCCAATAACATGTACTGCAATCCTTGTGATTTTTTTTTCATTTTGGGTATAAAAAATTAACATTGTATTGTGGTTGAACATGGTGTAAATGTGTGTTTGGAAAGGAAGGGGGGGGGGGGTGGCATGCAGCAGTGTTTATGGGTCTCTCTCCCTCTCTCTGTGTTGTAAATACAGTAGAACCCTGTTAGACTGTTTTTCAAGGGAGCACAAGAAAACATAAGCAGGAAATCTCAATTTAGCACTTAACAATGTTCGAGCTTTGTACCAATGGACTCACCAAGCTATGTAAACAACTTTAATGTTAAAACCAAAGATAGTATACTTGATACATGAATTTTCTGAAACAAGCCAACAATTTTTCAACTTCGTCTTGTTCCCTGGTTAAATTTTGTTTGTCTTTAAAGATACACTGCCACATTTTTTTGTAAAATTGTCTCACGATTCATGACGACAACTTTAAGAGAACGTCTACTCCTTCGTCACCTGAAAATGTTTAATTTTTGCATTCCTATGTATGAATGAAAAAAAATAATTATTTGTAAGCAATAGAAAACACTTTCAGTTATGCCCTCGTTCAATGGTTGGCAACTTAAATATCGTAGGACTATGTACGTGCATCTGAATACCCACTGGAATGGCAAGGACTTACGTAACTATGAACATTGTGTACCTTAAGTATATTGCATAAAATTGTATTTTAACAAACTTCATGTATTGTATGGCAGTGATTGTAAACATAAACATACATAAGGAAACTTTTATCGTAAGTGTTGGAATAAATTGGTTTTAAAACATTTTCCCCCCCCATTTATTGAATGTTAGAAAGCAAACATTATAAGCAGGAAATTACAATATTTATGAACGTTATATGCAGGAAATAAATACATTGTCCTTATGGGGGAAATATTGGGACTTTAAAAATATGACATAATAAGCAGGAAAACATTATATGCAGGAACATTATAACAGGGTTCTACTGTACCCATGAACTGGCACTGTATACATCATGTCTATCTCAACAGGTTTTTGTGATGCAACATTCCATGACAAAATTGCTATAAAGGGGGTGCTTGTTTTTATAGAAGGAACTGGGAGAAAAGAAATTGACAAGATTTTAAAAAATAGTATTCTTGGGCCATAAAGGATGAAGAACCTATGCCATGTTTCTTGCTGAGACATGGACAATAAGGACACTTTGTAATCGACTGGAGACCTGTATATATGTAACTCACATTAGAGGGCAATTTTTACGGTGAAAATGTGATTTTGGCCCAAAATTATAAATGCAACTCTTCTGGGGGTAACTACGGTATAATGGGAAAATACAGTAATGTCAATTACAGTAAAACACCAAGATGTACCTGCACAATATAATTTCTCATTGAACACTGTGAAATGTTTCACTCCCACCCTTTTCTCCATAAAATGTACTTTATTTTTTCCCGTATAAGTTGAAATCCATTATTCATCAGGATATCACTGCTTATTTAATTAACATATATATATATATATATATATACACACATATATATATATATATATACATATATATATATATATATACACATATATATATATATATATACATACACACATATATATATATATACACACATATATATATATATATATATATATACATACACACATATATATATATACACACACACACACACATACACACATACACACACACACACACATATATATATATATATATATATATATATATATATATATATATATATATATATATATATATATATATATATATATATATATATATATATATATGAAGTTATCTTACGTGTAAATTTTCTTTTGAAGACATTTTCAGATATTATAAATCCTTTATCGGTTCATCACCATTGTGTAACATTTATATAAAAATGTAGTCAGCGCTAGTTGGCATCATTCATGTTTGTTTATGTTGATGATGGTATAAAGTGCACGCAAACACAGATCCTGATATCTTTCCGATTGCACGCGCTCCGTCTTGAGCAGAGTAAACTACATTTGATAGCCGACACTCTTTCGTGGTTATTGTGCACTCTGACGATCGTTATCGTACACAAATCACAAATGTCCAAATATAATGTACAACCACTAAAGTAAAACCTCATTGTTACGACCCATCAGGGTTCCCTGGAATAGGGTCTGGAGAAGGGCTGAGGGTGGGTATGTATGTGTGTGACTGTGTATGTGTGTGTGTGTATGTATGACTGTGTATGTGTGTGTGTATGTATGTGAGAGAGAGAGCACGAGAGCGAGAGCGAGAGCTTGTAATCAACATTCCTGATTGATTGACCCACCCTCAATCATACGTCAAAACAAAATACACCATTTTTGCACCAAGTCTGTGTTCAGTCATCTCTGGCATGAAACTGAAAAGTTTTAAAAACTAAATATAAATTTATTTTAAAGCAGAAGTTTTCGAAAAAAAAATTTATATATATTCTAAACCACCTACCACTGACATCAAAACGAGCATAAAAACGGTGCAATGCAATAGTATCTCTTAAAGAGCACTATGTCCATTTGACACTAATTTCATATGAAAAAATGTAATTTATAAGACATGGGCCATGCCCATAACAATGTACCACATTAGAGAGATCAAGAAGGTTAAACACAGTGACATCCCTTGGTTATTGCTCGTGTGAGCTGCCAACGTGCATGTTACGAAGGGGAATGCAGGGAGGACGGTCAGCAGCCATCTGTGTGCCATACTTGAGTAACCCATGGGAAAAATATTGCCCGAGCAGTCAAGACAAACATAACCTGCAGCAGCTAAAACACTAGGGAGTTGGGTTGGGTTGGATGTGCCCAGACTGTAGCTGTGCATATCTACGCGAAAAACACGTTGCAGCATGTCAGGCTAACATAGTGATTATGTTTATACCCGGATGTTTTCTACCAGATTTATAAAAGTTACCTTCGCCACGCACATTTTTAATGTAACAAGGTAACCATCGAGCGGGCACAGGTTGTGCATTTATCTTTTTGCCGACAGTTCTAATATATTTTCAACTCTCTTATTAGTAAAAATAAGTAAACCGATGGGGTTGTCAAGTCTGATCAACCACATTAAATATGCCCTTTTCTGAATTAGTTTTCACTCTATTTCCATAGCGGAATGTAGTGGAAAATAAAAACCCTCCACATGAATAACCCTAAAACAATCACCATAATATGTGAATTTTTTTTCTCCTGTCCGACAGGGGGGGGAAAAAATTGCGCGATCCTGTGACTTTTCCTGAATTTTGACATCCTGCACAGCCCTACTTTATACTCATTTTACAAGTATCAGTTCGCATAGTATTAAAAAAAAAATCACACAAACACACAGGTTGTCAATAACCTGGTGCCACAGAACCGTTATCTGTCGGAGAAGGAAGATGAGGATCAGCCATGTACAGTACAGTGCCTGCCAAGAGAAAAACAGCACAATTCACATCAAACTAATTTTCTGTAGAGTTCCTTCATGTTTTTTTTTTTTTTACTTTTTAACAGAAATATTTCACTGTTCCTTGTAAATGAGTTGTAATCTTGTAATAGATAAGAAGTCATATAAATGGGGTTGTAACAACAGGATTTTAAAAAAACTGGCTGTTCACGTCCATCTGTTCTCCTTCATACTGGCTGCTATTGGGTTGTGTTAACATGAATATCAATTCAGGGATTTCAAAATAAAGATGTGAACATTGTACCATGGTGTAGATTATGCAAGTAAATAGCAAATTTGAACTTCTGTAGGAAACCATGGAATGCTGTAATATTCTAATGCAAGTAGTTTTGAGATATTTATTTTAAATAATGTATCAACTCAATCATGCACTATTGTGAAACACATAATGAAACATCTATAATCTAAACACAAATATATTGTGGTTTATATCTCATGAACTCCAATAAAACATTTGTTTAAAAGCATCTACAAAAAAAGAAAAACTACATAAAATATGCCCATACATTGTAACATACAAATCTAGAATACAATTTTTTTTGTGACTATGAAATATTATGAAATGGCTTTTAACTATTTTGATCCAGTTTAGATATGACCAACCAGGACTATTAAAAGATAGGGCTAAAATGATGATGAATCAAATTATTACATAGTTTTATTTTTAACATTTGGCTGCTTTAAAAGTCAACAGTCAGATTGCCAAACACGTTCATCAACAAGCAAGTTAAAAATTTGCTATTCATAAATTTAATGGGACTATGGAAGTGTAAACGTAGAATATTTGTTATAAAACAAAGTTTCATTTTTAAAAAAAGTGGTAGTATGGGTCTCTTTAAATATTCTTTTTCTATTATAGTTGAGTTTTGACCTTCAAGTGCAAAAAAATTAACTAGTTTTATTCAATAAAATACTCTCATAATGTATCTGATTACAAACCACTATTAAATTAAATGTCCAATTAATTGGATAAATTTCTTATTATTAAAAAAAATTGAGTAACTAAAATATCATTACTAAATAACCAATAACGTCTAGTTAATTGAACAATAATCCAAATAATTTTATTAATTTTAACCAATACTCTAACCAAAGCCGACAAAAATTCTAATCAAAAATACCCATGAAGCATTTTTGATTACACTAAAATAATGCTATACTTGCAATTCTGAGGTTTTCCGATTACAGCTACGGGAAGAATCAATCCCAACTTATGATTCCGAAATCAGTGGATTCTGAAAAATTCATCACAATTATTTGAATCACTGGATTTGGCTCATCCCAGGAAAGTAAATTGACCCAACACTGTTTTCAAGAATTATAATAGCCCTGGTAGACCACAGCTTACCATATCAGATATCACACAAACCCTTGACACCATAAGCATAGTAAATTATCACTTGGGTATGAATAAAAGAATCATACATATATATGGATCTCTTTTTTTTATAGGTTTTTGAAGTTAACTATACAAAACAGCAAACAGAAATAACATGCCACACAATCTCGACAATGGAAAAGGCACTTACACAAGCACCATTAATACATATTAGTATCACCATAATGCACAAGCATAGCGTATCTTAACTCAATGAAATACATTTATATCAGTATGTTCAGAAGGACTTGGAACCACTGCGGTACAGTTACACGCAACACCAGAAAAAAATACTGCGATGTGCACCAATTCCCAGAACTTTTATTGGCTAATTGACTGGTGGGTGCATGGTGTTGTTTCACAAATAAAAATGTTATTTTTGGCTGATCCAAAACAACTTCCAAAGGACACTTCTTTAGCGGATCATTTTAGAATTGGTATTGTAAACTTCTATCTAAGAACATATCAATTATGCCCTGTTTGCATTATCTTAGCCTTTCTTTCAAGGTCTTTTGGCACACATTACCAGTTGTTGACACATTAGTTCAGTTTATCTATTTTTCAAATACTCCAGCTATATCATTGGCACATTGAAAACTGTGTGACAATGATAGACAAAATAGCTGTTGTAACTACAAAAAAACATATTTCTTACAGATATAGTAAGATGTGTATAATTTAAATTTTCTTTCATGGCTAGTTACATGTTACATTAAGCCTAACATTAAGAGCCACTAGTTAATGAATGCAGCATCAGAAAAGAATGAGTCCTTAATAGTATTCCAAAACAGCCATCGCCACAATGTTTTGCAAACACTATAGCATTTATGTTTTCATTGTTCATTATTTGTATTATTCAATCATTATTACAACAGCAATCCTGCCCAAAAATTATACAAGGCAATAAAATATAGGTCCCATGTATTACTAACTGAGAAAATGTGTATTAAAAATTCACAGTTCTCTAATTTGACAAGTTTTGTAAAAGGACAATCAAAATCAAAGATCCATACATAAACATCAAACTTCTGAAACAATGCAGAAATGCTAAAAACAAACAGTGCAAATGCTTCTGGGTAAGGAGGTTAATCTTGCTGTGGGATATGGCAGTATGATATAAGTGAACCTACGAAATCAATGCTACTATGTCTTCTTAGAGACATCACATGGGAAGTTCAACAATATCATATAAAAAGTTACAATTAAAAGCATAGTCTACATATACAAAGAATCTATAAATTATACACTACTACATACCTACTTAGCACTTACACATTTTCATTACTAAAATTTTAAGCCAAGTTTGCCAAATTTAAATTCCTGTGCCAATAATTTGTCTGGTTCTCCAATCCATTAAATGGCACATGATTCAAGGTATTTGAGGAACCTGGCTTGACAAAGAATTGGAACAGGAAGATGGTAAACCAAGCTCAACAGAGTTCACAGGGTTAAGTGTCTAAAACAATGTTCTAAATATTATTTCCAACCATATAACTTTAATTACCCACCTAACATTCTACAATGTACAAAGAAAATAAGCCATCAAAAATACATAGAAAATATTTTATATAAACATATAAAAACTAATATCGTTTTTAGTAAACACTGTATCAAATATAAATCTAGAATTTAACAAAATACTAACTTACTTCCATCACAAATTATAATTTCACCACACGCGCACATGCATGCACAGCAAAAGTACACAGGTGTATCATATGATACTATTACAGACAGAAATTTAACATGACAACAAAATTATTTTAATAAACCTAGCAGCTTCTCTTTTATACCTAATAAACGGAAATCTGCATAAGAGCTAGGTTATTCATGTGCTAGCTCAGTGAGACTTTGACTACACCTACACTGAAGATCAATTATTCTGTGCAAATGAATACCCCACGATGAAAACAAAATTATCTAGGAGAAAAGAGAAGTTAGAGTTCTCAATAAAATACCTATGATTTAACTTTTTGAAAGTAAATTACTGTCTGCAACAATACAGTAAAATTCACATTTGAGATTCATAAACCGGGGGCGAGGGCACTAGAAGTCTGGAACACCCCCTCCTCAATAAAACCAGGGGACCGGTGAAACTCGCTCAGAAAAATTTTCTGATATTGATATACTAATAACTTAGTCTAGATATTGCATCAAGACCAAACTATTTATAACAGTTTTACATTCATCTTTGATAAGTATATCAAATTAAATATAGCCCGAAAATTTATTTTAGAAATCATTATATAACATTGCATCTTTCTTTTCAACTAATGAGGGTGCCCCTGTAAACCACCTCTGGATCCAGCCTCTGCCTGTGACCAATGCAGGATTCAACTACTCCTGACTACTTCCAAATTTACTAACACACAATTTGCCAGCAATTGGACAATCTGCAATGAGAATGACCAAGTGGGCAGCGTTGTTGCACAAAAAGGAGTCAGAGCAATGGATTACACATGGTTTTTTACTTTGTTTTTGAGGTGACACTCAGCTTTAAGTACATAATCCAGGACTGCAAGTTATGGGAGGTTTGATGACAAGTGTTGACTGGACCGTCCATTAAGCATTCTGCCACTTTCTCCGTAATCAACTAAATCCTGTAATACACCAGTTTTCTAATAAAAAAATAAACAAATGGTTTTCATGTATTACCAAAGTTCAGTCAAAAATAACAAGATTCATTAATTATTGGTGACATCTCAGAGTCAAATACTAATGACCATTTATAATTAAAAGTGTTTCATTGTACTGTATCAAAAATATAAATAATAATTGAAGAATTTTATATAAAAATGTTTAGATCTTAAAAATATATATTTAGATATAAAATAAGCAACTTCTGACCAAATTTGTATACTTCGTATTAAGATTCAACAAATTAGGAGAGGCTCAACTACCTACTGTGAACAAAAATAGTAATATCAATATAAAACTTTACAACATAGAACTACAACCATATATGACAAAAAACTGCTAGTTAACTTACACTGTAATAATATATACTTAATTAAAGATTCAACAGTGGCACAATAGAATTCTAAACATTTAAATTCAGAAGACAAATCATTTACTTGAGATACAGTATGTATTCTTGGAGGCTGTCTTACAACTGTAATGATGTCACATGACTTAGCACATGGACTTATGAAATCAGCGCTATCAACATCTTCTTGTAGTCGCCGGATGTGTCGCCCTGAAACAAAAGTATATTGAATGGCATACACACACCACCGTCACAAATCAAATGTTAGTCGCAAAATGCCTTTACACCACTTTTTCGTAATGCTGTATCTTTGCTAGAACCATATCAGCCAGTCGTAAACTACTTGCAATAGCTTCACACTATGACTTTTGTTTTTGGCAAAAATAAATGAGGGCCCAAAGATAGTGCAATTAGGTTATCTGAAAAAAAAAATTATTTCCGAGCTATCTGATTGCAGATTTACTAAGGCCAGGCGACAGGCCGTGACATGGAACTGGGCCAGCAATGTAGGCTGAGGGCGGGAGGGGCAGACAGGGTAAGGGGTTACTGTTAACCCAGAACCCCTTGCCCAAAACATGAGAATATCAACAGTACCAGACTGCCAAACACATCTCCTTGAAATGCTGTTTTTGCTTCCCTGCAGCCAATAGAAAACAAACCTCTCAAGGCTACAGAACACAAAGTTGAAGACAATAGACTCCAAACCCTGTCACTACCTGCAATGGTTTACTTCCCATAAAGTATGCACAAATGCATAGTGCAAATTTTATGAGGGTAGGCCAAAATAATGTTTGGTATTTAAAAATGATGATTCAAAATTTGCTCAAAATATTTAGGGAGGTGATTTCTTATGGAAATTCAGGAAGAGTTCATAAAAGCCACATAGCCTAACTCAATTCCCAGGGTAATTTTGGCCACTGAAAGCCACTGTTAACAATAGTACAAGTTTAAAAATTAAAAAATTGTTGAAATTTAACAATCTTTTATGATACAAAGTTTGTCATTGTAATAATTTGGTCCTCTTCCCTTCATCAAAATATTAGTTTGGCACCCTTCTAATTGAATAGAATAGGTGTCTTCTGATGTTAAGTATTTTTGATGACATGTTATTGATATCTACGACCAGATCAAAAAATATCCCTACTTGCCTAGGACACCCCATTTCAATGTGAAACACATGTAAAAATTAAACTTAATGATTTAACACTTGTAACTAGGCAATATTTTGTCCAAACTGAGATAAACACAGTATTTACAGCAGAGAATCACATGGTAACATTATTGTTACCGAGTTGACATGAATATAATGCAATGGTTTTTACCCAAACTGCTGAAACTAAGAGTAGTAGTCACATTATAATCGCAAACTTGTATCTTGCCACTTGGAACAGCTCAGTTGTAAAACTACATGCTCTGCCTCTTAACTGTGTCACTCATGCCACATTACTCTGGGGCTTCCTGAACCTCTGAACAAACGTGACAGATAAGAGATGCAGGATGGGGTGAGGGTGCAAATGGAGTTTGTCACAGGGTTCCTTTCACCTTACTGTGCCCGGCAGTTATCTTGGCGTCTCTCAGCGCGGGGGTGCGGGGACAGCGGGACCGGAGAAAGAAGAGGGGTAAGCAGGGGACACGTAGTCGAGAGCCTTGTAGTGGCTGCTAGGAAAATATTGCCCTTCAGTGTATACCTGAAAATGGAAGGCGAAGGTGGCAGCTCGCAGAGGCGCGGTAAAGTGATACATAGTGGAGAGCGGAAAATAATAAAAACAGTTTATTCTATGGTATAAGTTGCTATTACTCCAAAAAAGCGCAAAAGTGGCTTAAATGGAAAGTTTAACATTGTAAATTATATGTTCTGCATTGTTTGTACACTATGAATGCTGACAATCGAATAGTAATAATAGTAATTAATTTTAACTTAATTTTGTTTTTCGTCACCTAATATTGTCATAGAAAGAGAACTTCACACTTACATTAAACAAATCATATAATATATGAGGTTTTGAAGGTTATAATATGCATTCTAAAGTGGAAGTACAATGCAAATTGTATTTACATTTATAATAAATAATCGATTAAAGGTGCATTAAAATATAAAGCCACACATACACAAGCATTTTTTATATGTCATTAACGTTGGTAGTCAGGTGTTTCCTAAACACACGACATGAAGTTAACGCAGCAAATATAACATAACAAGCTCCATGTTTAGTTAAATGTAAATCCAGCGCTAAATGGCACGTTTTAGGTACGGAAACCGGAGAACGATAAGGGCTAGACTGGCTCCTGCATCATAAACTGTGAGATAGCTTTCGCTCGGAGAGCTACAATTGAGTAATGTTTTGGTCGTTTGCTTTTTCTTGTAAGACTTTTATTAAAAATAACTTTGAGAACACAATGAATTGAGAAGCATAGTTTTAAATTTATTTTACATACTAAGTGACCTAGTTTTCCAAAATAAATTGTGTCTGGTTTTCGCTAGTTACCGAGTTAACATTTCAATTAATTTTGGTTAGCATAATAATTAGCAGACACCGTAAGTATATTTGATGGGACAAAGTAAAACGTTGCAGGTTTAGATAATAGTTTGTTACTTTTCCTGAAAGATGAGTACAAATATTCGAGCACAACCACTGCAATTTACACAATGTTACACTTATGTAGTACAAGTACAATTCCTAGGATTTCTCACTTTTAGTTTGGTAACCCAGCGCTCTTAGCCAAAAGGCCTTACCGCCCTGGGGCCCCCACGGGCGTGGATACAGACTTACGTAGTGTAGAAGTCACGCGCCGAATATTTTCTGTTCTGCTAGTACAAACCTGGCCGCTGACCTTGACAATAGGGTATCGCTTTCTCTTCGCCCTCCCCTCTACCAGACAGGACTAGGGAGCTCAGACGCCAAGTTATCTGCCGGGCACAGTACTAACTGTGGCTACTGGAGAAGCAACCCCCCTCCCCTTTCCACTTCCCAAGTGATCACAGGATAAAACAACATTTTCTGCTTTGTGAGGAATGTCAACTATTTTTTTCTAACTGCTGTTTGGTGTTTTAAAAGGGGCAGTGTAAATCAATAAACAGATGAATGTCTAGTAAATGTGGAATGAATTTATAAATGTAAATATGTAACGTTCAAAGTTCTAATGCCATTTACCTGAATTGTGATTTTCACTCCACAATCTCTTTTTCATAAACTCATAATCAAAAATTTTGTGGTCCCATTATATTTAGTGTTGTATTACTTTTGGGTAAATGTGGCATTTGGCAAGCTCTAGGGCAAGTGCCGCCTGATTCATGTTTGCAAATTACTGCCAAGTGAACCTCGACATGCTCGCTTAACTGTTGCATAAAGCACAACACATGTGTAAGGCTAGCGAACAACTGCAGTGCTGCATTTTAGTTGTAGCGGTTGAGACTAGTCAGCCATATTGGCTGCTTAACATGTTAACACTTCTGAGTGGGTGAAGTATTATTTACTTCCAGGTACTGTATACATAATTGTCGCTGAAACGTATTCATATGCTGTATGCATAAACTGTGTATCCGAGAACATAGAATTAAGAGGGGCTTTTTGTGGATTGGGTCAAATATCAATATAACGGAACATTGGAAGGCACAATTTTAGAGGTGTAAAAGTAACGAAAAAATGTGTACCCGTATGCATTCGTTACTAAAACAATTAGTACTCGTTACTTTCGTATCGTTACTTCTGATACCGCATGACATGGCACATGCTATGTTATGTAACAGCATCGAATCGAGTCGTATTTCGTACGCGTACAGTATGACGTCGCGTAAATAAAAATAAATCGAATATAAACAATTAAAAATATTTGATAATTAACAGCTTTTGTTAACCAAGAAACAATTAACTTTCATTAGAGCGGCTTTATTATAATATATCTTTTAAGATAAGAACATAAAACGTGAAAATACGCGATTATAAAAAACAAAAACATAGATATTTATAATTTGTAAAAAATACTTTCTTACGTTGTTTCTGTTCGAATCTAAAACTTTGTCTACACACACAATACCTTTAATAAACAGTAAAAAACTTGGACGACGAATTTCCAAATTATACTTTTATTAATAAACAAACATCGTTCTTTGTAACGAATACGCGCGCGCATGCGTGAAACATACGAAAGATGCGAGTAACGAAATGCATTCGTGTGTAACGTTTCGTTACTCGTTACTAGATGCCGCACCCGTTACTCAGTAACGAATACATACGGTTTGCTACAGCTCTACACAATTTTCTCTGTAATAATAGGGTGGAATCTTCTATTATTTATTGAAGGAGAAGGAATATTACTAAAAATATTAATACTGTGAAACATTCTGAAGAACAAAGAACTATTTCCAGAACGGTAGTTTAATCATAAATAACATTCAATATTTTGTACGAATACCGTTCTTAAAATATATTTTCAAGGGTGAATAAAAGTCTTAGGGATCAAGCAAGGTCAAAATAGGCTTCTAATTGGAATCCCTATATGAACTCAACCTTGGGCACCAAATTTAGCACACACAGTTTATCATGTTTTAAACAACTTAAACCCACTTATAATTATTTATATTCAAAGTACATATACTCTGTGCTGTGCTTCCAACTTACCTTTATAAAACTCTCAAGTGTCTTTCCATACTTTGCAAGAAATTGTTCCTTAATGTCTTCCATGTCTATCTCACATCGAGTCACCACAATTCTGATTAAATCTCTGTCATTCGTACCTGCACCAGCCATGCTATCATACAACCGCTCAGCAAAGAATAGTGCCTTGTTGCGCACACATTTCACTGGAAAAAATATCAGCTGCATTAGTATGAATAAATAAATACACACACAATTATATATAAAAAAATTTCACTAAAAAAAATATATTCAACATTTTCTCAGTAAAAAAAGGAATATGGTAAATATTTGTTGATTAATAATGACCCTTTAATGCAAAAGTACAATAACACTACAAAACTATGAAATAGATTATACATTAATTTTCATATTTATGACTGTCATCTGACAGAAAGAGAGATATAAATTTGAGTGTTATAAACCAAATTTATTTCATTAATATTTAAAAGAAGGGGAACAATAACATACTTTGCATGCAGTAAGATTTTTATGTGAAACTTTCTCCTTTATTTATTAATAATTTAATTCTGGAAATTTTAACAAAGTACCCTGTTGTGTTCTTTATTTTATAATGGGGTAAAAGTTTCTTTTGGAACAGCCTGCTGGTACGGAGATTCTTATTCATATTGGTGCTTGTTAAAAAAATACATCAAATGTATACATAAAAAATTATAAGTATTTTTATTGGTACGTCCTATGGGTGCCAATAATAACACTATAGACAAAGGAAAGACATTATGCCTACATCAAAATAAGTAAAAATTCTAACATTTTAAATATATAAAGGAAACACAAGAATGTTTTGTTTTTATTAAAATATTTATGAACTGGTACTAAGTTTATGGTGCTGTGCAACTAACGACTCAATAATAACAATATCAACTTCTAGCAGGCCAGCCATTAATGGTTGGCCGCAACAAACCGATTTAAGATCTCTTACCAACTGCACGCAGGCCTTTCTCTATGTCTCCAGAGAACTCATTCTTAATGGCCTTCTCCAAATCATGGCCCGTGAGACGGTGATATTCGGCTAATATTTGCTGTAACTGAGCGTAGTTTCTGGAGCACAATATTGCATTGAAAGTTGATTCATCAGTTCCCATTCGAAGCTCCCCTAGTAAAAAAAATTAACATAAACATTAAACTCTGAAACCTTCCTTTCACAAATTTTACGATGAATTGGAAGTTATAAAATATTTGATACTTTTAAATGGGTTGTTACCACAACGCCGAATGTCAAAATTGACCACAACGCCAACAACTAGAAAACTGCTGTGTACCTCCACGCCGAAATAACAACTGAATGAATTTGTGTGTGTTTCTTAAATGTACATTAACACTGAAATACCACAATCCAACCTAACCTTACCTTACCTAGCATAATATAACCTAACCTAACTTAACCTAACCTATTCTAACCTAGTCTAACCTAACCTATTCTAACCTAGTATAACCTAACCTTGTCTAACCTAACCTAGTCTAACCTAACCTAATCTAAACCAACCTTTGTGGCAGTCCTGCAATGACATTTTTCGGCGTTAGTGTATTTCGGCGTTGTGGTACACAGCAGTTTTCTAGCTGTCGACGTTGTGGTCAATTTGGCATATTGGCGTTGTGGTGCGTCCCCCTTTTAAATTAGCACTGGCTTTCTCGAAAATGGCTATGAACATTTTTGTTTCAATTTATACAATACAGTGAAAGAAAGGCCTTTACTCCTGCATTTTATGTATTGGCACATTCTGTAATGCAGCTAAAACCACGTCGATCACATTATTTTATTGGTTAGATTCCAGCAGTCAACCTTGGCCGTCGGTCACATTACTGCGCTGCTTGTGTTTCAAGTTCTCTCAAGAGTTTATCGTTAAAGACTATTTTAATTTCAGTACAGTTTTTCCTGTTTTCTAACAGGATACATTTCAAATTTCATAGTAATTTTCCATAATGATGTTTTGAATAAGAGTTTTGAATCAAGCATGCAATATGAAATTGTAGTCTTTATTTAACAGTTATGACCATCTGAATATTTTCTTTCTACAGAGCAGCTTATTACAAAAATGTTTTTTTAATAATTTTACTGTACATTATTGTTCTTTGGTTTCCCTTTAACAATCTATTGATGTTCAATAATATGGCATGACTGTGGCCCAATGTACCACAATAACAATCTTTCACTGTAGTTGTTTTGGGAGGCAAGGAATTAATCTAATTATGGCCCAGCAATACAAAAAAAAATGGGGTTAAAATACATTTTTAATACATAAAATAAGTATGTGATCAAGGAAGAACAAATATTACACTATTTTCAGTTAAACTTCTAACTATAAGTAGCTAGTTTCTGGTGTGTTACTAATAACTCTCCTTTATTGAGTGTGCCAGCTTGCCTCCATTACAAGATCACACTCTTTAACAGGGCATGTAACCCAATACACTACAAAAGTCTCTTACAGAACAATTTCAAATGAAGCTACAATTATTTTTTTGCACACTGTAACATAATTTGATTTCTCAGAGAAAAACAAGGTCATTCATTAATCATATAAATATTTAATCTGTTTATCAAAAATTACGCTAAATTTAACTGAATAAAATAACAGGGGTGTGTGAATACTTTTTTTTTTAAATTTGATTCAAAGGCAAAGTCGAAAATCACTTAAATATTTTGTTACTTTGAAAAAAATCCAAATATACAATTATTTTGAATTCTCAAGTTCGTAATCAATCAGTACATCCAGGATACCACACACAATGTAGGAAACATTGACCAAGCTATCAAACTGCCACTGGTTGTAAATAAATAGAAAAATTTCAAAACAAAAAATAACTTATGTAAAACCAAAATTAACTGTTAAAGTACATTTAAATGTCGTCAACACACAACACAAAAATGTCTCAACTCATCTAGAACAGAAGTCTAGCAGAAGTTTTTTTTCTCCAATGCCTACATACTTATGTGAAAATCAACAGGTTTTTTTTACTCCCATGAGTCCACCCTTCGTTTGTTGGAAGGAAAAAAAATAGCTGCAGCAGTCCATTGAAAGGGGGGTGAGGGGCAGCCCGGTCGTTGCTGCTAGCATTGCATATTATCTAAACACCCCCCACCCAAATGCTGACAGTTATAATCAAATTTAAATGGTTTGAAACTGATGCTGAATCCAGCTTCTAATGTATTCTGCTCTAAGAAAAAAAATATTTAATTTTCCAGAGGACATAGAATTTTAGTCTTTGATTCGACTTTGACTTAAGTTCGCACACTCCTATGAAATAATCTGCAAATCATGCTGGACAAAGTTTCCATGATATGTGCTCCACCTACCAGCTCTCAAAAGCTGCTGTGCATCTTGGAAGGCAGCAGCCTGATCCACAGCATAGCTCTCATCACGGTTCGCCTGGAAACAACAAACTGCGGTGTAGTTCTGAGTCACAAAACAAATTTACAATGCATTTCAAACACATGGGTTAAATAAGAAGTTAAACAACTTAATGTACACAGGTGCATTGAGATGTTACACTATACAACCATCTTTATGAATAACTGCCTCAATAAAGATGCAGTAATTCCTTGCATAGCATAAAGGTTATGTTGTAAACAGTCGAAAATTTCATACCAAAGTAGTACTTCACGTTTTAAGTAGATAATTGCCATAGTACTTTACTTTTCAGTAGATAATTATCATATCACTTTTGAGTGTACATACATAGTTTGTCACTATTCCAAAGAAAAAAACAGATGATATGTGAATAATAAATGTGATAAATTGCTCATTTGACATTTATAAGAGTACATTTGTTTCCCAACTCTTTGTCAGTGCTTAACATGAATATATTTTTCCATGCAAAATATACATTTTAAAATTGTACACCTTCAAGTTTGCACTTTTCTCAGGTCAAGTTCATACTGGTGTGATCTGAATCACAGTCAGTCATTATCAGCAGACACATGACAATTTCACTTTTCTAGTTTTCTGGATGCACTAGAAAGGATTCAGTCCGCTGGAAAAATCTACGGAATAATGTTACAGTTAGGAATTTAGATTCCTAATATTGTAACATATCCACAGTTCCGTACTTCAATACATTACGTTAGACACACATTCCAAAATAAAACAATCTAAAATAAATAAAAACATTAACAAAACTGTTTGCTAGCAAAGTTTATTGGGAAACAGTAAAATCCATTATTTCTAACTGTTCCACTATTACCTCTGGTCATTCAAGCAATTAGTAAAACTGTAACCTTATAAATAAAAAGTTTACAATGTTCAAAGGATGTTTCATACAAATTAAAAGTACTCAGTATTATTTTTTAAGACTGTTAAAATATAAAAAATGTATGAAAACCAAAATAATCCAAGCTCTGAAAACAAGTAGTCCTTACAATAAAAGTGGTGGCTTACTTACATTACACAGCGATACGAGAAGACGCTTAAAGTGGCCTGAGGTATCGCCTGCCAAATCACTTTCAAGGGATGAACGATACACTGAAAATAATAAACAAAATAATCACATACACTGAGAAAAATAAAAAGTCTGATAAATAAATAAACAAATGTTTGCAAACTTACTGCTCTCATAGGCTGCCTTTATGGTCCTTATCTCATTGTTACTCAAACTGCAGAGGACTTCTATCAGCGTGTCTTCATCCGTACCTAGCCCGCTGATGGCATCGTGCATCTCTTTGGCATAAAACTGGGGCAGTGGCATCATCATGGCAACAACAATATCTTCAAAGTGGCCCGACAATTCACTTTTCAGGTCTGATATCAAATCCTGGTTTGAACACAGAATGCATAATATTATCACTACTGAAAATAATAACTCGGCACAAATTAAAGTTGCTTATTTAAGTGCAAAGCAACCCAATTTTTTTTAAAATGTAAATCAACAGGGAGGCTTAAATTAAAAACACACAATAAAGGTTTAAACAAAGTGAAACGATTCAAGATCATCAATTTTGTGAGTAAATATTTGATTGTAATTTAAATAAAATAAATTATACAAAAAAAATGTTATTCTCTCAAATTGGTTTTGTATAAATATGCATGAATTTAGTGTGTGTGTTTAATTATAACAGTGACTTTATTCACTACAACACTGTTCTTCTATTGTGACGCTTATTACCAACAGTAAAAATTATGAAAAATATGACATTACTAGAGTAGTTCTGGCCTGTTTCTAAACCTGCATGCTCCCTTAAGAACAACAAAGTGCTTAAAAGCACATGAGCCAGCAATTACCTCAATGGTAAATGACGTAAACGCCAAACTACTGTACTTACAGCCATTAGAGGAGATGTAACAGTGGCAGTCTTACCTTCCCATACAGCGTCTTGAACTCTCGTGGGATTTCCTGTCTCTGGACACTGGTTCGATGTGCCAGAACTTCAATTATAGCTTGCTCGTCAGTGCCGAAGCCTTTCATTGCCTTGCGAAGAACCTCAGCGTCATGTCGAGGGTTGAAGTTTGCAGCTGGCTTCAGTGTCGGCCTCCCCTGAAAATTTTTTTTTGTTTTGGTTTTTCGTACCAAAACATAAGTCACTTTACCAAAGAATTTTGTAAAAGAAAATCCTAACTAAAATAAAAAGTCTAAAAAAAAATCAATTTAATACATATTTGAATGAAACACTGCTAAACAGAACCAAGTTGTATTGCAAATTAATTATTTGTGGATATTAAAATATTTCAGATTTTATAGTAGTCAGGCTTCGTGTGTACTTAAATCATGGATCAGGTTCACTACACTCTCAAAATTCTGTTATCCTCACAGTCATACTGTTCTAGGTATCCTCATGTATATTTCATAACATAAGACATCTACTCTGTTCTCTGTCTATGCTATTTGATAACACAGCCAAATAAATGTACATATTTGATGAAAATAATAATGTAGTTAGGGAATACAGAGATTATGAAAACTGTATTATGTACATTTTCAGCGATTAAAAAATACAGCTATAAGAATGGCAAAAGTTTTCCATACACTGATGTTACATATTCTTTTTCTTTATATAGCTATATTAGACAAAGAAGATTTAACTGTTGGTAGACATTTTTCACAAGCTACAACCAAATATTGTAGTAGGACAATATAGGAAACTCAGGTTTTAATATGGCAAACACTGGCGACACCCGACTACAGCAATCCTAGCGTCTCAGCCTAAAGAACTCCCGCGAAATTCAAATTCCTTGTGTATTACAATGGAAAATCTCGACACAGTTTTCCTCTTATCGTTTGAAATATTATCGTAGTATAAAAATTAATTTACAATCCATATACGTATATGTGAGTGAATTTATATTCAAAACAAGTTTACGCAATCTACAAAAATATACTGATTTAACAATCATAAAAAAAAATCAAATTTTGACATGAGACAGATCAAATAACTTTCAACAATGAAAAACTTAACTTTAAACCTGAATATTTGTAAATTTATTGTAATGTTAGTACCTATTAATTTCATCAAACATGATAAAATTTATAAAAATTTAAATTCTTATTACTGGTGAAAACTCCAAAAGTAGTATTTTCGAGTACTAATGTTCAGGAAAACATCATTAAGTGATATTAATGTCGCTAACTTAAACTAACAAAACATTTACAAAATTAAACAGCATTTGTAATGTAGCTAATCTAACGACATCAACTGTTCAAAACAGTGAACTATTGTTATACTATTTAAAATATTGCAATGCTGTTTAGCAGTCATTAAATAGATTGAGAGGAATTAAAAAATTTAATTTTCAGAATTTGATTTAATTTTTTTAGAAGAACATCTATTCTATAAAATGAGTATTTAATTTTTACAAAAATGCTTTTCAAAAAGTATTATATATGCAAAATAATTAATATTTAACATGATTGAACGTTACAGGTATGTAACTTCTTTACTTCATACTCAGTAATTACATTTAGATGTAGCCAATAATAATATTCCTCTTATTTGAAACATAAGTTGTATAAAATATCACCAATAAGTATCAAAATTCTTTTTGAAGGGGTGGGAAAGTTTTTTTTTTTTTTTTTTTTTTTTTTTTTTTATCTTATGTAGACAATAACATTCCTCTTTTGAAAAAAGAAGAGTGCAAAATACAATCAAGCTCGTAATAAAACTTTGACTTTGTATTAAAAATGCAAACAAATGTATGAATATACACATATTCACGTACACCCAATCTAACTTATTTCAATATATTTACAAGATTTATTTTTATTGTCAGTAAAAAATTAATGTTATATGTCTACCAAGTATAAAGTAATCAAAACAACGTACTGAGCTGTGTATTTAAAGTTATTATTGTAACACTTACGTAAACAAATAAGAAGTAATAACATTATTTTCTTCAATTACAGTGCTAAATGTAATAATGAATCATATAAGAAAATGTTTAAAAATAAATTTGTGATGGACTGGGGTTTGATCCCATGATCTTTGGATTATTAGTTGTGCACAATATCAGAATTCTAACGATATCAATCTATAACTAATGTAAAATATTGAGTTGTTAACACTGTAATCCCAAAATTATAATATTTTAAAAGTTGATACTATTTCATTGTGTGACTATTAAGGTCTATAAAAATTTTTCCAGAATATTTTTGCTATCACAGAGATTTATTTGGCACACCGATATGCTTCATATATCCCGTGGTGATCATGTAAGAGAGTATAAAATGCATTATTGCTGCCACACACAGACAACTTCAGCACCAATGCGCCTAAAGAAATTTAACTTCAAAAAACAACTTCAAGCAGTTGGCAACATCGTGGTTGTTGTAACCAAACCTTGCATGAACTTTTCCAGCCATTATAAATAATTACAACAGCATAAAACCAGGAAAAAGTAGACATTAAAAATTGCAAAAATACTCTTATCTAAAATGCACTATCACAGTAAAATAAGGCGCAGTAAAATAGCACTTTTGCTCAAACCTTATTATAATTAATTAAAAAAAAACATAACATGAATTAATAGCAGATGAGAATGACTTTAAGAAGATAAGGAGGTTGATTAAGTAACCCATTCAGAACCCGTAAGAATGTGCAAAAATTGGATTTAAATATGCACAGTTCCCACAGATGCCAAACAAACCTTCCAATTTTATAAAATACTAGCTGACCCGGCAAACTTTGTTTTGCCATATAAATTATTTCTAGGGAATTTCTAGCTGCAGTACCCGGCGTTGCCCGGGCTGAACACAGGGTGAAGGGTACCTTTTTCGAAATCAGATGTAGTTAGTAATTGTCTTCTTAATTTGAATGTCAAGTGTGAAAAATAATTTATATCACTTTCAGATCCCGACAGACGTTCTGCCAGTGTATAGTTATTTACCTGTATATATCTCAAAATTGGTGGTTTGTATGTAGTCTAGACTCTATAAAGCACTATAGAAAAATGCTTAAAAATAAGAGATTACTAATATTGAAAAGATTCCATTATCTAGCTAATGCTCGGCATGCATTGCAATGCCTCTTTCAGTTTTGTTTTGCAATATGTTTGAAGTAGTTACACATATACAAATCATCTATCCATCTCTTTAAACATATATTTATCTCTATCTACATCTATACATATCTATGTATCTCTCTATCGCTATTTATATCTATATATCTACATATTTACATATATACCTCACACTATCTCTATCTCTTCTATATATAAATCTCTATATAGCTCTATACATATATAGGTATATCTCTTTATCTAACCCATTTCATTCTCTATACCTCGCTCTATCTCAACTTATCTCTCTGTCTCTCTCCATCTCACTCTATATATATCACTCTATCTCTGACTCTCTTTTATATTTAAATAAATTGTGTCATGCGTACGCACTTATACAACAAAAACAGACGAAGTTCCACTATATAATATGAAATAAGACATTTTTTGAAACGATTTGTGCTCCAACTATTGCAAAATAGTTATACCGTCTCAGAAACCTTCACTGGCATGCACATTACAACTCACCAAAATTTCATCGCAATTGGATGAATGGTATAGTAACGCATACGGCACAAACAAACGAAAATTAAAGACATGACAAACACATCAAACGATGGTGCGTTTAAAATTCAAGGCAACACAAAACTGTTATGAGCGCCTTTATTTTGCTAGCCGCTGCGAGCTCCACTAAGCGGGCTGGTCTCACCAAGGAGAAAAATATTAATTTGCCAGACCTTACTATGTGTATGATCGGGTGGCAGACATAAAGAAATGACACACACTCACTATTTGTATGTCTATGACCTATGATTTTTTCTGTTATAAAATGAAATTTTCACTTTTTCACTCCATTACATTAGGGATGGAATTTCATATTAATATGTGGTCTATGTGTTAATCCAGGTAACAAGCTCGCTGTAGGTGGGGAAGGTTGATCAAGTGATAATTGATCAGCTATCGACCGGGGTTGAAAAATATTAAATTCTATTAAAAATTAGGGGTTGGGTGATAGAAGGGTGAAAAATTAGGGATGTATGTATTTTTTAATGCCACATTATAAAAAAATAAAACATTTTGTCCAAAAATTAAAAAAAATAAAATGTTTGGGGTGGACAACCCTTATCACTAAGGGGTATGAAAAATAGATAGTAGCCGATTCTCAGATCTACTGAATATGCATACAAAATTTGATAAAAATCGGTCAAGCCGTTTCGGAGGAGTATGATAACTAACACTGTGACACGAGAATTTTATATATAAGATTATTTCACTGTTGTCACACAGTAGGTACAACAAACTTCACAACAATGTGAAACAAAATGGAGAATTTTCAATTTCCTCCCACTTAGACAAATAATAAATTAAGGTTTTGACAACGTTAACATGGTGATATCCTCATGAAACACATCATCTTGGCAAATAAGTGCTCATACAGTTAACATTGCAGTGAAATTAATTTTAGGCAGGCGGTTAGTACTGATTGCAACACAGTCACCATTAAATGGTTTATTATAGTTTATCAACTACTACATATTTCAATAGCAGTTCTGATTAAAATTTAAAATATTAAAATTCCAAAAGTTTAATTATGTAACAAAAAAAAAGTATAGCTATCTAAGTATGTGCAGTTTAAACAATGTAGGCTACATGCTACAGCTTGTGATTTGTAGCATATCAATGTGATAGTGATAAATAAATTGAAATAAAAAATAAGCAACCATAAATATAGAAATAATTCAAAAGCAAGGCAATAAGTAGGGGTATTAGACTCTCACCTTGCTATAAGTTGCCTTGGGCTGGTTGCTTCGGGGCGGGGTTGTGTAAGACGTGTGCGGCACTGTACCTCCCTGTTGGGGGTACGGCACCCCTCTAGTGCCTTGAGGGTACCCTGGCTGGGCAGCTGATGAGTTATTGCCGGGATACGGACAGCTGAATGGATCTGATTTGCTTTGCTCAGGGTACGATGGATTACCCGAAGGGTATGGCACACTGCTTTGAGAATGTGTTTGATTTCCCAAGGGATATGAAGGATTGCTTGTTGGGTAGGAAGGGTTGCTTGGAGGATAAGATGTGTTGCTTGGAGGATAAGGGTTGCTTGAAGGATAAGGATTATTTGGAGGATAAGGGTTGCTTGAAGGATAAGAAGGGTTGTTTGGAGGAATAGAAGGGTTGCTTGGAGGATAAGAAGGGTTGCTTGGAGGATAAGAAGGGTTGCTTGGAGGATAAGGATTGCCTGGAGGATAAGTTGGGTTGCCTGATGGATACGGAGGATTGCCTGAAGGGTACGGAGGATTTACAGAAGGATATGAAGGATTGCTCGAAGGAAATCCTGTTGCATTGGGATTAATAGGATAACTCAGTTGGCTCGTGGCTTGAAATGGAGATGGAAAACCAGGATTAGGAGGAGGCATTCCGGAACCAGCCTTAAAAAAACAACACAGAATACAGTTTAAAATAAAGTCGCATATATACGCCTATATATTTTCTTAGCTTTGAAATTTAAATTATGGCAATAATATTTTTATGACTCTATATATATTAAACTGCACCAACTAAAGCATATCAGAACAAATTTTTCACCTTTACTATCACCTGATTAACATAAATTATGAATTTGTTGTATAACTTAAGAGAAAACTAAATTAAGAAGTTTGAAGGAAAAAAATGATGATTGTGTTGCAAAATATAAGCTCATGCACAGAAGCTATTCCGCAAACCAACATGCAAAGAACTAATTCTGGGAATATAACCAACAGACGAGCTACTATTTTTTAGTAGGTACCTAACTAATATTCAGATGATCTCACCTGTTGATACGGATACCCCGGGTAGCTCATTTCACTTCCTAGAACAAATAAAAAATAAAGTATGTGATAGTACAAGACTACAGTGTTCTCAAAAAATTAATCAAGGCCAGAGTGCTTAAACATTTAATATAAGAGTGGATTGGTGTCTATACTTGGGAGGAACCATTTTTTTTTACAAAAATGCAAGACATATAAATAACAACTTACCTACCTTCTCAGTATTTAAAAATTTTAAAACTATAAATGGGTCATTCCACGCAATAGGGGAAATTTCATATCCCAGCCTCATTTATTAAATAAAATATTGTCCAATAAACGTGACAATTTTTTTAATAATGTACTATAAATTGTTTTAAAAGACAGTAAACTTAAAATGTCAGATAATTTAAAAAATATATATTTAAAAAATAGTTTAGCCTGGAAATATCATTCCCTCACTGTTCCCCAACCACAGTTAACATGTTGTGACACAATTTCTTTTTGAAAGTTATGAGCAATGAGATTTCATAATTATTAGGGTTAATCCAAATATTTAAAAGTTTTAGAAAATGTGTACATTTAATTTTTCCTACCTATCATATTAAAAATAAAAAATAAATTAATTTATGTCGCCATGTTTGGGTATCATTCCCTCACATCTCTATGTTAACTAATTTTCTGGCCAGTAGATGCCTATGAAGGCTATTGCTAGTGAGTCAGTAGATAGCTATTTTAGTTGTTGATGTGAAGCTGTGATAGTTGCAGGCTCAATGGTGATTATTAATTTTTTATAAATTCAATAATTTTGGAAATTTCATGAGTATTTTTTCTACACATCATTCCCTCACAAATAATTAATCAGCTGTAAGTAAAGTAAAAAATTTAGTTTTAATAGTATTATGTAACAATAAATAGGTATTTCCCCAAACTGTAAGGAAAAGTTTAACTAGTTCAACCTGCTGTGTTTGAGGAACAGTTAACTACAATTTCATCATTCCCTCACTATGAGGGAATGATGAGTGTTGTGAAGGAATGATGTTCAATGTACACAAGAAACCATCGGACTTGGTAAGAGAGCTTTGTTGTTGCAAAGACAATTTAGCTTGTCTTCAGAGAAAATGCAATGCTTGCAAGAGCAAGACTATTTACTATGAAATCATAGATCCTG
The DNA here is from genome assembly GCF_032445375.1 of Bacillus rossius redtenbacheri. NCBI lineage: Eukaryota > Metazoa > Arthropoda > Insecta > Phasmatodea > Bacillidae > Bacillus > Bacillus rossius. The sequence continues at coordinate 33,067,582 of NC_086334.1, read as the reverse complement.
AGCAAGAAGTCAAAGTAAAAAAGTGGATGGTAAAAGTGCAATGGATAGAGGTTAAAGGCCAAAAAAAGAAGGTAAGTAAACCATTAAAAGAAGAGTTTATTCTTGATGTAAAATCATTGGTAACTGAGCTGGAAACTATATTTCCTAGATACCTTCTCCATATAGGAAATATTGCACACCAGTACAAGACTAAATGCAGCAAAAAATCGGTTGGATGAAAGTTCTGCATTTATTCATATAGACTTTAGTGAGAACTATAATTGCAAATTCAGTGAAGAAATACAGGCTGTTCATTTTGGTGGGGGAAGGGAACAAATTACCCTTCACACTGGTGTACTTTATCTTAAACAAGAAAATAGTAGTGATCCTCAAGTGTTTCAGGCAGAAGTTGAAGGCAAACTTTCTTCCTGTGTCGAGGCACATCCATTTTGTTCATTGAGCAAGTCATTGAGACATGATGCATTTTCGGTTTGGGCTCATCTTAAGCCTGTTTTCGAGTGGGCATTCCAACAAAATATCAACTTGACAAATATACACATACAGAGTGATGGGAGTTGTTACACAGTATAGAAATAAATGTTCTGCATAATATCAAAAAAACTAAGTCATATATTTCCCACATTTCAGTTTTTACTTGGAACTACACAGAGTCAGGGCACGGTAAAGGCGCCACTGATGGTATTGGGGGAACGTTGAACAAAACTGCTGACCGCATAGTTGCGCAAGGCAAAGATGTTGAAAATTTTAAGTGCCTTGCAAATGTACTGAAACAGCATTATCCAGGTGTGAAGATTTTTGAAATTCAACACAAAGACATTATTGCAATGGAAGATCTAGCCAAACATGCAGGAAATGTTAAGTGTTTCGCCGGCACATTGAAAGTGCATCAGGTTATGTTCAATTCGGCTATTCTAGTTCTACATTTCAGAAGTTTAAGTTGTTTTGAATGCAAAAGTGAATGCTCTCACTTCCACTTGGGCAAAGGTTTTCAACTTGAAACATCTGCAGCTACCAGTAATGTAATGCAAAACAAACCAGGAAGCAAAACATCTGGCCCTTCTTCCAGAAACCCCAATAAAGGCACTATACTTTTTCTACCTGCAGAGACTGACAAATCTGCTCAAAGAAAAACCTCCGATATGAAGATGTCTATTCATCATCGGATGAAGATGATAATCTAGGGACCAAAAACTCTCTTCCACTCGGAAGTTTTGTCCTAGTTCGTTTTAGCAGTGACAAGAAGAAAAAGAACGCCACAAAAATTCGCCAGTTCCTGGGAATTATCCAAAGTTGTGTACAAAACAATGAAATCTAAGTCATGGTTTTGAAAAATTCTTGAGGGGACAATACATTATTTTATGTAGATGAAAATGATGTATGTTTTGTATCTGTTAAACAAATTGTTGCCACTGTCACAACTCCTATTGTTATTAACAAAGGGTGTAGGATTTTTTATTTATTTAAAGACCCAATTCGAGTCTTCTAAGGACACCTTACTACTGGGAGAAAGCCCAATTACGAGTGTAATAAATCAGAATCAGTTTCACAATCTGCACTACGCACCAAAAGTTCTGTATTAACATTTCCAATTTTAAAAAAAAATTCAAATAAAATATGCAGTTGAATATGTTTGTAATTTGAAACTGTACGATTACATATATAAAGATATGTGCAACAAAGTTTTATTATAAACCGGATGCGCAAAGGAACACTGTCCGGGGAGCAATTATTTTCATATAACGAATCCAATTATATTTTGACGTGACGTCTAATAAATCGATGAACATCGGCTGCACGCACGAAAAAGTGTCCCACTACGGATGTCCCACTACGGATGTGTCCTGTTTGCTCATTGTACGCATGCGTGGCATCTCTCTTCCACTCGATTGGAACAACCATCGATTTGACATTTCAATCATATTTTCGTCGTTTGAATTATTAATATTATGTAATTTAACATTCGTCCACCGATTTTCAGCACAATCGGTACGGTTATTTAAAAGTAAAGTTGAATATTCAAATACGTTTTTAACCAACAATGGTGTTTTACAGTTACAGATAATAATTCAAATTACACCCAGGATCTTTTGCACAATGTTTTAAAAACTATTGTAAAACATTATAAATGAGTTTGGTGTATTTGAGATGCGTATTTGTTATCAAATCATGTTATAAAAACGAAATAATATTATTCCCCTACCCTGAAAAAAAGTTTATACTTAAATATATATAACATTTGAAACTACTACTTTACATGCATGGCCTCGTGGCCGCGTGGTCAGCATCGCAAACTTCCAATCCAAAGGTTGTCGGTTCGGATCCTTGCAAGTGCAAATTTTTTTTTGTATTTGTAAAAATAAATACGGCACACGCAACATTTCAATAGTAATAAATATATTTGAATTAATGAATGCAAATAAAAGTAAATTTATTAATTAAATTTTACATTTCATTTCACTCCTTTGTATCCATACAAAATAGTGATAATTCAATAAAAATTATTCAAATTTAAAAAAAAAAAAATTCTTCCTCAAAGAATATAATATTTTTAATGCCTAGATGGTTTGGTTACAAAAGCCTATTACGTCTCAGACCGAATATATTTCCTTTTCTTCTGGATCAATCATTTCATCAATGTTTTGTTATGACGTTGTCACGTTAAACTATCGTCCGTACTTAAACCGACTTTACAGACAACCAATTTTTTTTATGTAGAATAATAAAATAAATCAAGCAGTTGAATGCTTTTGATGCGAAACTGTGATATAACGAATTTTAAGTTATAAAATACTGACATAAACCGGATTCGCAATAAGGAACAATAAACGAAACGTCCAATGACAATATTGAACCCAACCATGGCACCGTTAAAATTATTTTGTAAATTAGAACCATCTACTGTATATTTTATCACACTCACTGACCACAGGATGTAAAGAACTTCCACCATACCTTTAACTACAGCAAGCAACAAACTTCCGCAAAAGAAGTTACTGAAAGTTATGACTCAAAGCACTAAAAGCTACTTCCTTCTTCCTCAATTCTTCGAACTTAATGCTCTCACGCCCACTTTTGTTTTTGTTTTCTCAACATTTGTCTGATAACCTTAGAAAAGTAATAAAAAAAAAGTCTGACTACGATAAGTGTGTAAAATTTGACAACCTACATCGTTCTCGGCTAGAAAATATGCCAAAATAATTATTTATATAGTTAAAGTAAACTGCGAATATGGGAACATCAAATGGAAACGCGGAATTCGTTAGAATTGAAGTCGTTTGTATGTTGGCTACACTTGAGTTTTCTGATGAGTGGTCAGCTGAGAACGTTCACGTGATTGTTTGGATCCGCCAAGCAGGAGCAGTTTAATGTCAGTGTGATTCATTCTCGTCACGAGTGCAGGTGAAGTTTTTTTTTTTGGAGAGATCGTCAATCCAGCGTTTAGAAAAAGCAAAGGTCTGTAGGTCATTTATAAAGAGTGAGTATTTGAAGGTGCTATGTATGTTACATTAAAAAACCAATTTTTAAGATTTAGTTCAATAATTCACTAATTTTGTATTCTTGTGTGTTAGAGTAATATTTTCATATAAAAATAGTATTATAGACTAGCTTCTTCATATTTCTATGCATTATTATTGAACGCCTAGTTGTGTACAGCTTCAAATAAAATCATGCAATTTGTTGAAAATTGCTCAAGTTATCTGTGTGGTGTCAGTTAACAAAAAAACATTTAAGAATGTACTGAGGGTGAATGAATAGTTGTATTCATACTTTGTTTTCAAAATTTATTTTAGAATTGTGAAAATAGCTAAAACATGTTTTCAGAATATTGTTATGGATGATACACCCAGTAAAGATATTTAAAGGCACCCAAGGTCTTGCATTACACCATTTTCTTCATTTCTCCACCATATAACATTATGGTTACTGCTGACATTTCATTGTGGTTTTATGCATGACGAGAAGACTGCGCGCCAGTTCCGAACGAGCTTAGATGATACCGTGCTAGAAACACCAGCGCATCACACTCTCGCTAAAATCAGATACACCCCTGACTAGGCGGGCCGGGACTATTCTGATTGCGATACCATAATAATATTGATAATGACATCACAAAGATGATGTCGCATTACTACCCCTAATTTCTTACATGACAAGCATGGGAATTTGTGGGTTTTGGCAGGAAGTATAAACACACTATTTTTCAGGCATTTCATTTGTTTAATATTATATTTTTCTGGTGTCATAAAGAAAGCTTAGAATATAATCTCCTGCTCTCTTTTCTATTTTGCGATACAGTTTTTTCATTATCAATAAAATTATGGATGTCTACATTGCAACTTATGGCGGTATTGGGAAAAATAAAAGCATTCCCTATTTAGTATAAAAATTCATTATACTCAAAAATGATAGTTTAGTGAAAAGTGATAATTTTTGAGGAATAAAATATCGGTAGGTATCACAAAATAGAGTTGACCGGGTGGGACTGTATTCTAGTTCACAACACTGAGAAAATAATATATTGTCAAGCCTCACTTTAAAAAAATTAAATACCCAGGGGTGGATATTATGTGTAAGCATTGTAAGCAGTGCTTACATTATGAGAATATTATACATGTTTGCTGAACCTACTACATTCTGAAGTGGCTCATTTTTATATATGTTTGAAATGTGAGCATGTAGTCACTCCTTTACCATGTCTGTCTCTTCCATTCTGAATCTTCGCAATCTGGGATTGTAATTGCTGGATATCCCTCTCTTAACTGCTCATCACTACAGGCTGGCTGTGGCAGCTAGTATTGGCCGACTGGAAATTTGAGACCATCAAGACAGGTGCAACTCCCTTGCACATAGAGGAAGGGAAGGGAGACATATCCTCTACACCGAGCTAAGCGCATGCGTCTTCTAGCAACCCTGCCATCTGTGTTTCATATGAGAACCCTTTCCTGAAACCATGCTGCCTATCATCCAGTGAACCATCACCCCCACCACATACCTGCCAACCAGCCTCTCTCATTATTTTCCCTACCTAGGAAGTCAAGCTGACTGGTCTGTAGTTCACTGGATTTGTCTTATCCCTACCTTCATTGTAAATCTGTACTTCTACTGCTTCTGTCCATTGCTTTGTCATTTTTCCCTCCTCCAAGAATTACTTGAACATCACTGTTAGGTATCTCCTTACCTTCTTAACCCCCAACTTCAGGTGGCTTTTTCCTATCCTGTCCGGCCCAGCTGCCTTCCTTCCCTTCAAAATTCTAAACCACCATTCACCATCACATGCACTACAGAATTGAATATGTGGTTGGACTGGGATACAGAGGTCCTCTCAAATGCCAGTCCAATGTTATTGCTCATTGTATGAGAAATTATTTTAATGAGTGTCTGCTAGGAAGAAGCGGTTTTCCTAAGATGTATCCCTTCGGTTTTTAGTCCATAAAAGAATGTTCCAGTTTCAATGGTATGTTGTAACAGTCTAATTTAGACTATTTACTACAAATCATACATCAAATTGAAGGTAAACTAACCTAGTTTTTTCTTACAAATGTTCAATATGTGCACCCTTAGCTATATGGCATACATCCAACCTAAAGTTCAGTTCTTCCCACACTTTGGTTAACATGTCCAGAGTAATAGTAACAATATCCTCTTAAGTTCTGTGTCTTAACCCTGGCAAAATTTTTAGGTTGTGACGGAACGTAGACACCATCTTTTATAAAGCCCCAAAGGAAAAATCGGAAGGCTTTGTCAGATGAACATGGAGGCCAGCGAAAAAGGGCTCTGTCGTCTCAACCATTACAAGCAATCCAACAGTCAGGGACTTCAACATTCAACAACTCTCGTACAAAGAGATTCCAATGGGGAGGGGCTCCATCCTGAAATTACAGAATCTCTCACACAGCAAGTTGCAGAACACAAAATGCTTTATTCTCAGGAGTCGCCATTTTGCGTAGGTGGCGCTCCAAGAGAGGAAACAACAAAGCAGTACTCGCGCATGCACTTATCTAATACTGTTTGTGTTACTCTTTAATTGTGATATTGAACGAAAAGTCTACAATCCTTACAGTTTATACTACAAAAATGTATAAATGATGCATCCTTTTATTGGCATACTACTGTAGGGCCGCGACGTCTTGGCGGGTCGACTCCCTAGAGCTCAGCGACCTTGTAATCGACACGTCCCGCCTTGCCTACTCCGCTGATAGCAACGGCCTGGAAGTCTTCATGGCGTTCCGATAACATTGGTCGAGAACAATCTCACGTACGGTGAAACACAGCGCAGATCTTAATGATACAAAGATGCGATAATGCTTTACGGTAATTTATTATTTAAAGGTAGTGCACCATTTGCTCAACTGGGCAGCTTAGTTAAACATAGTTAAAAATAGCTATACAATACTTTAAAGTTAAGAACTAAATTTGTAATTGTAGGTTGCTGTAGGAAATACAATTAATTAAGACTTGCATGTAACTCCCTCGCTGATGCTTTCTTTTCCATTTGGTTTGGCTGAAATGTGAAGACGATCGACATGACACTTTCACGCACTTCAAGAACCTTACCACTTTTATGCACACGGGTTGGTATTTTTTCCATAACAGCACTCTGAAAGAACCATTTTAGTCATTTCGAGCGGGCCGAAAACCATATTTATAACAAACTATCCTCGCGTATTTTATAGTTTCCTGTTGTGGTGCTTGCTTTATAAACGGAAGCCCTCCCTAGAACCAACGCTTACAACTATCAGTCTGTGCATTTCCTGTTGCCATTACACCTTCAAAGTCACCTTTCTTTTGCCAATATTTCTGAAAGGTTAAATTAGTGTCAACCCAGGATCCATCCATGTCAAATATCTTCTTTCCAGCCTCCCTGCACTGTTTCATCTGAGTCAGGTACTGTGATCACCAAGCAACAACGTCAGATCTTTCGAGAAGAAATATTTGCTTATTTTGGCTTCTTTTCCACACAAAACCCATTTATTTGAGTATTTAACGCAGCGATGTCATTCCCCAACTCCATTCGATTTTTTCTTTCAAAACTGGCAGTAATTTCCTTGTTGTGGGAACCACTTTTTTTACTGCATAAAATTCGTGGATAGTGTCTCTGATCGCACTTCTATCAAAGTCATCAACTGACAACAAACGTTTCCCTTTTTTTTTTGGCTTGAAATGAATAATTAAACACGAGAGGATGTTTCACGGTCAAATAAAGGAGTGTTACATATATGTAAATATAAACATATAAATTGTAAATAAATAATATATTAATATAATATACATTAATATATATCATAAAATCATATATATAATAAAATATATAATGAAATATATAATGTATGTGTTTGTATAATGTATGTAATGTAATATAGCGTAATATAATATCATGTAATATAATGCAATATAATGTGTAGCAATATTGGCTACACTTGTAGCTAACAAATATTCTAACAAGCGGTGCAGAAAGTTTGGAAAATTGCCAAATGCAAAACAAACAAACCGCTGGTGAAATTACGGGGAATGCGTTTAAAAACGTATAATGTTGTTGTTTGTTTTTTATTTGGCGTCTCTCTGTTGTGTTTTCGGATGCGCGAAACTGATCTTTGGCTTATACCTGTGTATCGCGCAGCTCTTTCGGTTGCTTTTGCAAGAGGTACTAGCAGACATTTGTTGGCAGCTTCATCACAACACTTGATTACACTACTTATAATTCCCCTCTCCCCACTATGTATTACTTTATTGTATCTTGAATGTCCTGCGTCGGGCTCCATTGCTCACTTCAGACTTTGAGCGTGGCGCCTGATGTTTTTGCTATGAACCGCATAGCGGCTGATGTGCGCGCGCAGCTGCTTCCCCTCTCATTTACTCTTCCCCGCTTCACCGCAAAACGACACGCCAAGACGTCGCGGCCCTACGGTATATAATATTCTGCATGTAGTATTTAAGGTAGTGTGTTTATTCTGTCTCAGAAAGCAAATGTTCATATCATGAAACTTAACATTCATTTGTTGAAAGCAGCATTTAAACATCCAGCCCCTTAATATTCTTTTCCCTCTTAATGAAAAATGTTTTCTTTTATTCACTATTCATTTATTTTGAAAACAGAACTAATGTATAAGCAATAAATATTTATCAGAGACTTTTCTTCAGTCAGTAATCATACTTTAAGTTCATATCAAAAACTACATGATCACATAAATATAATAACAATAATATTCAATTCAGGAAGGCTGCTCCAATTGATGTAAACACTTTTCCATTTTAAATTACAGTAAACTCCCTATTATCCGCGCATGCTACGAAAAAATACAACACATATGTAAATCTGTATTTTATTACAAGTGAGCAAATTTGAACTCTACTGACGAGTGTACTGCGTGCAGTATACAGTAAAATGCACAGGCCTTATCGGAACTCACGCAGTAGGCTGGCATGCGTTGCTATTTTTGTCTGTCACACTTTGTTTCTAATCGTATAGTTTAGCACTTTTATGTTTACTTTACTGAAATGTATTGTATGTTAATTATTAAGTTAAATACTAGTTTTAGCTTCATTTAAAAATTTTTACTGTTGATTGTAACTTTTACTGTACATAAAAGTTTGGATTTTAAAGTTGAAATTAATGTTTCCTTTTTTGTTTCCCATTTTCGGCTCTTTTGCAGATTATCCGCGATTTTCCCTATCCGCTGTGGCCCTGTCACTTAATTTCGCGGATAATCGGGAGTGTACTGTATAGTTAATGTGACATAAACCAGTTTCTGAAGAAAGTGTTCCTTAATACTTTCTCCAAAATTGCTTGTGGGGTATTCCAACGTAACAAACGTTACGGTTTCACACAGTTTGCAGCATGAAAATATTTTCTGAAGTAAAGAAAAAACAATTTCAAATCTGTGTGTCATTCCAAGTTGTATAGGATAGTTAATACGTAAGATTATAATATTAACAAAATTACCTTGAGCTGGCAGGTGTCATAGGATACACTTTGATGTAATGTAACAAACGTTACAAGAAATGACACACATTGTAATTGTAGAAAAGTTTTCTCAAATCTCTGTTCTCTTTTTATTTCAATGCTATCGAAAAAATTAGATTTTAATTATAGAAAACTATAGAACAATTGTACGTAATGATTGTTTCTATTTAACATATACACACTAAAAAAAAAATTCAAACAATGTAACAAACGTTACAGCTCTGTAACAAACGTTACACAGTCAAATAAAACCTTCTTCACTCAACCTGTACAGCAAACGTGTTCTTAAAAATGAACTTTCCTCGCACTTCCTGAGGCTTACGCAATTTGCACAATACCAAATCTGCAGAAATATCATCCAGATCATCATTTTGTGGATACAGGAAATATGTGTTCTTTCCTTCTCTCCGTCGCATGAATTGCACTTTCAATGTGTTATTCATATTATTAATCAAGATTACATGTCCAACGTAGTTCTGTCCAGTTTTTGGATAATGAACCATTACATAATCACCAACTGCTTGCAGATTCTGTATTCACATCAGTTACAGTGGATGTAGATGTGCTTCCATTGTCAGTGTCATGAAAGATATGACACTGTTTGAATGGTTTATCATCACCTGTATTTGAAAAGAGTATAGCTCTGTGTGGAACTGCAACCTTTACACACCGGGCTTGCTGTATTCCTACTGCTGGCAAAACATGTTCCCATTTTTCTTCATACTTGGCTGCTATAACTTCAATGTGACTGTAAAAACAGTGTATGTTCTTAGTGTTACATCTTGCAACATCGTTAAACTGTTCAGCATTTTGGACAGTTGCATTACCTTGTTGAACTCTCTTCCATACAATGCGCTTGAGGGTACCTCCAACCCCATCATGTGGACCCTTGCCATGATATGACTCTTGTTAGTTCCACTCGACATTGCATCCTACAATATTTGTTAAAGTACACATATATGACAGTACCTTTCGATTCTTGAAATGTTGAGCTGCACCATCAGTCCAAAAATAAATTTTAGTAATGGATGAGCACATTAATGAGGACAAATAATTCAGTAGCACTTCATTGAAAGCTGCAACTTCAGTGGTACGATGGTTCTGAGTATCACTGATGACTGCTAGACATACAGTTTTAATATCACTGTTTTCAGAACACCGGAAGTAACACACTGCAGTGTATATTGTAGTTGAAGTTTCGGGTGAAGCATGGTTCCAATGTACTGCCATAACTTCGCTCTGGAATTTTGCTGTGTAGTTCTCTGCAAAATCTGATAGGAAAATGAGTTGTCCTGGCTCTAGTGAATCCTTTTGCTGCTGTTGTTCCTTCCACTGTCTTCTTTTATTATAAATGTGGCCAGTAAGTTGATTGAGTTCATACTTGAATACTGAAGACAATTCATTTATTGTTAGTACTTTTTCGACTAGATGCCCACCTTCCCACTGCTTGATACGGACTTCATCACAGTCATCATCAATTTTCTTTGCCATTAGAGCTGCAATGTCACCACATCCTTCACATCTCCTCTTCATGCAATTTTTATCTTCTACGTTGCATACAGTTTCCTTCAGCAGTTCTGTGGTAGTTCTCGGTTTCTCATTTGTTTTCCATGGTGTTGAGGAAATCAGCAGCTGCATATTTTCACAGTATGGACAACAGCACACACACTGATCTTTATCAGAAACCAACTTAACATGCTTTGGTCTCATTGCACAGAACATTGATAGGCCTATCTTTGCATCAGGATTGTGTCCTTGAAAAAATGCAAACGCCTATTTAAATTATACATGAGAAGCCTCTTTTGCTTGTGCTGCTTCTTTCCGTCTTCATGCACTGTAACAAAATCTTTCTTCCCTGGAAGAAGCCGTGAAATATCATCAGAGTTGTAAAATTCTTGAACTTTTGATGTAGTTTCTTCAGTTATTGCCAAGGAAGAGTGTCTGCTTTGTTTGACTGGCAGCAGTGGTACATGGAATGATTCAGCAAGTCGTTTCACAACAGCGGTTCGTTTTGTAGGGCTGTTAGGCAAGTTTCTTTGTGCTCTTTTGACTGCTTTTCCAAAAGAATTCATACTCTTATATGGTGCACATACAGCAGTCTGCTCTGAAGTACACGAGTTTAAAAGTAATGCTTTTTTTCTGTTTCGAAACTTCTGCACTCTTTTCCGAGTAGCCTCCCTTTCTGCTGCTTTCTGTGATTTGGATTTTGGTTGTTTTCTAACTTTCTTCATAATGTTTTGACATTTTTCTAATCTTTTTGCATTTCTGTCTGGGCCCATCCGTGCTCTGTACTCCCGCATTCTCTGTGCAGCTGATTTTGGTGCTTTATTTTCCATTCTGAAAACACACGCACACAGTGTTTTATCTTAATTATTTTATTATAATATCAGGTCTAAACAAACTATGCAAGCTACACTATGGTGCAATAAGTTTAACACTACTGCTTCGAAGTATCAATTTATAAACACACAAAACTACAAAATACAAAAGATGGCTAACTTTGAAATTGTTGTATTTTGTCTTGCTTTCAACACCTAATTGTAAACAAATACAACCTGGAAACTATTTACTACATAATTTCTAATCCTGGCCTAAATCATTACTTAAATATTTTAGCCATTTAAGTCATACAAGTGTAACAAACGTTACAGTAATATTATGTAACGTTTGTTACTATTTATGTAACGTTTGTTACGCAATTTTTGCATATAACTACACAATTGAGAGGGATGAATCACCATCAGTTGTTAGTATACATAATAAGGGCAGATAATATGAAGTGTCTTTGGAAAATGTACATTTGTTTTCATATAGCATTGTCAAACATAAGTTTTTTGTAACAAACATTACATAACCAAACACTTATCTTTTACAGTAAATATTTCTTTCCAGTAGGTTGTATTATTATAAATTTTTGTATACACACATACTAAAGAAATTAGTTTCAACACTGAAATAACTTTTGGATTTACAACATCAATTTTTATGGACATAATAGCAACACAACAAAGTACTGATACTAACCTTGTCAACTGTGGTGCATCCATCTTGTACTTTGCATGCTGGGAAAAAACATATGCTGGTTCTATATTGAAGAAAAAATATTTTTTATTTAAAGGCATACAGTTAAGAATCTTTTGGTGTGCAGTTACAATTATTTTCATTATTTTTAAAAATTTCTCATTTTGTCCCTCTTTTCATGGAATGACCCTTGTGTACCCACAAGTTGGTATGCTTGAAGGATTTATAACATTCTGTGGACTCCTGCTCTCAGAAAACATGATACAGTGGAAGAAATTAGTCATAGATGTTTTCGTGAAACTTTGTTACAAAATGTATTATATTTCTTTTTTTTTTTTTCAGTCCATCATGTCGCTGTACCCTTCATTAGAAGACATGAAAGTTCACCAGATGGTTCGGGTGAGAAAATTTATACTTACAGATGATTTCTAGCAGATAGTGTACCAGTTGAATACTAGTGTATATATATGTACTATCAAAAGTGTTTCTTTTCTACAGTGTTTTTATATAATCTGTGGTGAAGTGTTAACAGATTTTTCTATAAACAAACAACCATACTATATAAAAATAAATAAAATAAAACAAAACACAAATAAATACATTAAGGAGAGTTATTCAGTTGTTTTACCCATGTTTGTTCTATTTTAATAATACTCAAAAATTAGAAAGACCTTTTTTTGGATTTCTCACCTGTAGTCTGCTTTGCCTGAAGTTACATCATTTATGGTGATTTATATATAGCTATGTGATTAAAATTTTAGGTAATAGGGATTTTGAAATGTGTGATCTTAAATTAGTAATGACTTGCAATAAATGTTTTTTAAAAATACTAATGAACTAATCCAAAGGTGGTGGGAGGGTAAAATAAATATTTTAAACAAAGAAAAGATGATTATAAAAAAATGAGAAAGTCTTTCAGTACTCAGTAATGAGCATGTTGCAAATACACTTATAATATGAAACTGACACAAAATTTAATGTAGAATTCTTATAAATAAAATATTAACTTGGAACATTTAAAAAAAAAAATATTATAACTCCAAGCATATGTTTGTATATATGTGTGGAATCCTTCTCAAGACTGACGGCTTCCTACATCCAACCCTGACTATATACAGACCAGCTGAGTGGTGGAGGATGTAGTGTTTGACACCATATACAGTAATATATTATCAGTATTAACATTTGGAAAAGTTATGATTTTTGGATGTAGATCCAACCCCTTAACATTGAAATGTAGAGATACCACAGCATTCAACATATTGTTGAGACACAACAATTCGTTAGCCTTCCTATGTATTCGAGGTCATGAAAAATAAAAGAATTTTGTGACGAAACTTTCACTATTAAATCGTAAATGTTTAATCAGCTCATTAAGGTTAAGGTTGTTGTCCTAAAACTAGGGATACGAAAAAAAATTTATACGAAAATTTAGACTTGAAAACTTAGTTTGGCAAATCAATGATGCACTTTGGAGTAATACCTAGCGATGTCGCGATGGATGTGACGACCCTGCGTGTCGTGTGTGGCAGGCCCAGAGCCAGGCAATGCATCAGCACATCGCGGGGAGCGCCCAGCCGGCTGCTGCAGCCCTGCCCTACCCCATCGCGCCGTCTGCACCCGGCATGGCCCCCGACTTGCTGGCGCTCTACCCCTCTCTCGGCGACTACATGGGGCTCGAGCTGTCCCAGGAAGCCATCAAGCAGAATCTGCCCGAGTATGCTGTGGCCGTGCCCCCTCCTGTGAGTGTTCCATCTGGGGTGGGACGTGGCTTTTTCACAATTGCAAAATGTGAGGGATGCATGCAGGTTTTCTCGAGGTACTCCTGTTTCCATCACTCCTGTCATTCTGTCAGTGATCCATTTTTGTCTCACCACCCCCCTCATTTGGCCATAGTGACTTTGATGATTAGTTGTAAAGCCTTAGTTTGTACGTTTGTAACCAATCAATTAATTAATATTTTATTAATAGTTTTCAGTGGCTGTAAATGCCAATTCATCATGCTCATGTGGCAAGGGTCGTGGGTTTGATCCTAACAGCCCGGCATGACTCGAATTAATGTGGTATCCAAGAGGTTATAATTATTTAGTTATTTATAATAATTGTGATATGCACCTATGGCTAGATGCCTAAGATGGTAGGCCAAAACGAAAACACTAATACAAACAACATAAACATTTCACACAAAGCTACAAGACAACTAATACAAAACAGGAGTCAAGGACATGAATGCTAGACAACACTAAACAATTCTGGACAATATATATAGGTAAACCCACATTTATTAGATCAATTATTATATATATAATTGAACTAGCTAGGGGAGAGAACAAGTGATAGTACAGTGAAATTTTCATTAAAACATACCTGAAAAACCCCACCTTTTAATTATTTAATAATAATACTAATATTTAATAATGATAATAAGTAGGTACTTTGTACTGAACTGTTACTAAATGTAAAAAATCTTGTATGGACCTGAAAATATATACTTTAAAGTGAGAAATCCTTTATAGTGAGACACTTTATAATGAGGTTGCACTATACTATTCTTTTTACATTTATTTGATTGTTTTATAAGGAAAGGAAATTAATACTTGTTAAGGTTTTTTTATGATACTATTGTTTAATGTACATAATAAAGGTTGGTATCGAATGTTGTAGTAGGGAGCTTCAATTCCTGTTTTTTCCAGAAGATAATTACATTTTAGGTTATTTTCACATAGAAGTCTCTTAAAAATACTTGGTGCATCTAATATTTATCTTATTGGTGACAAGGAGCCAAGAAGAGAGTGTAAATCTACATTCTTAATAAAATTAATATTTGACTTATAATTTTAATCAATTTGTTTTGGACTTTATCTAGTTCATTGGGAGTCTAATATCGCTCATGAAAATTCTTAGTTTTGTTTTTGTTGTATATGTTTTGCTTGAATAAAGTTCATAACTTAAAAAAAATCAAAAGGTGACATTTTTCATGCTTTGACAAATGCTCAATATTAATTTTATGCATGATTATTTTATAATTTTTATTGAATGATGTTATTCAAAGGGCCCAATTTGTTAATCACTTAATCAGTTTAGACATTACAAACTTTAAACATTTTTTTTTCTTTCAATCCTGTATTTGACTCCACACATATTTTAAACATTTGATTTGATATTTGCTTCACATCATAACACACATTATTCACACAAGCCTAACTATTACCTACCTTAAATTGCCTAACTGAGGCGAGTATCTTAATTACTGATATTGGCATTGTGTTGGCAGCATGACGTGGCAGTTCCAGCTTCCACAGTTGGTCCCCTGGCCGGGATGATAGCTCCACTGTCCGGCCAGTCCCTCGGGTTGCAGCGGGCTCAGGTGTCTCACGGCATCAGGGAGGTACGTGTGCAAGCGTATGTTAACATGCCTAATTTTTCAGGGAGGTACGTGTGCAAGCGTATGTTAACATGCCTAATTTTTGTTTGTTTTATATGTATAATTCTATTAATGACCTTCAACTGTTTAATGGCACATAAAACCAAATAAATAAAAATTAAATATCCTGTTTATCAACCCTGTACATTCTCCAAAGATATTTGTTGAAACAATTGTGGTTATTTTGCTTTGCCATGGAATTAAAATTGTTTTATTTTGACTCATCAAAATGAATTAACTTCAACTGTGTTATAAAATTTGAGTAGAAATGTTTCACTATTACATGGTGATAATGTGGTGGTGCCTTTTTTGTCATCAAACTATCAGTGAGGAACTATGTTCCATAGTCCATAGTAGGGGTATTGCCATTAAATAATTAATTCATGGACTGATTCTGCCTTGAAACTTCTCAATTTTAAAACTAAAAAAATTGTTTTTTAATGTAATTATTAATGAATAAAATTTTCTGAAAGTGAATTTTTGGATGTAACTCCATCTTAATTTGGTTTGTGTGAATCTGTGTGTGAAGATGACACTCTGCAAGGATGCTGCCGGCAAAGTTGGCTTGAGAGTGCAGTCAATCAGCAACGGAGTGTTCGTGAACCTGGTGATGAAGGGCTCGCCGGCTGCGCTTGCCGGCCTCAGGTTCGGGGACCAGATCCTTCAGATAAACGGTGTCACTGTGGCCGGCTTCTCCATGGACAAGGTCCACAAGATGTTCCGCGAGAGTCCCGTCAATGGCATCTCCGTGGTCGTCCGGGACAGGTAGGCACAACTCCTACTGCAGTACAGTGAGGGCCAGTTACTGAAACTTGGAAATCAATGCTAGGTTGATTTTTAATACAATTCCATACTCTTCAAGATAATACTTATCAAACTACTCCAGATTAATGTGCTTGAATACAAAAACCTTTGTTATATTACGAATGTAATTACAATTTGTTTATTTATTTACAACTGCCAAGAATAATAATCAACTTAGAATGATAGGGAATTTTCATTTCCATCTCCTGAGGATTACAAATTAAATTAACTTGTGCATACTAGTCAGGGGCTGGAGGGCAGTAGGAAGCAGAGATATCCTTATCTCGGTTTCAGACAGCTAGCATTTGACAAATTATACACCATGTTATATAGCATAATCGTTGTAATGTTATTTTTTGGCGTCGAAATTTTGGAAAAAAAAAAATTCTCATATAAACGTTGCATGTAGTTTTGGGTCCCGATTGCATGCAATGCACGCGCTCTGTCTAGTGCCGAGTAAACTACATTTGATAGCCCGCACTCTTTCATGGTTAGTGTGTACTACAACAATGGTATATGAGTTAGTTCCGACAAACTTTCGGGTCATTTTTTTTTCGTTTTTCTATTTAAAGTTGAACGAAATATGGTTTTATTGCATGTCTTATTAATTTCAATTGTTTCGTATGCTTTTGTATATTCTACTTTTTAAATGAACATAATATCTATGAATAGGTTTTGTTTTTATAAATAACTGTACCTCACAAAAATGCTTTTTTTTACATAAAAATCTTTCGAACTTGATTTTAGTATAAAATGTGCAACAATTATGTGATAAAAAACTGTATCTCACGTGTTGTGTTCGCTGTGGTTGGTAGTGGTGGTTGTTATGATATTTTTTATTTTTACTTTGAGTAAATAATGAATGTTATTAAAATCTGTTATATAAGCAACAAGTAATTATTAAAGCAATCAAAGTGAACTCCCTTCTGGTGTACAGCAGAAACTGCTTTCAAGCAGGAAGGAAAACTAATAAAGTATTTTAGAGGCCCCGTGCTGATTCAGCATTGAAAACAAAGATTTCCTTTGTTCTGTCTACTTGCCCTCGCTCTAAAAACCTTCAAGGCCACAAGACTGGTACTTAACACTCTCTCATTCCTCCACCGCTGGCTGGCCTAGTGTTTCCATCACTGCCACCTCCTTCTCCAATAGGATGTTTTTTTCCTTCGAATGACTTGATGTGCTTGGTAATGCCTGCCTCAGCATTTCCACCCCAGTCAATTTCATTTTTCCCAGCCACAGATTTACAAGCCAAACGACCCAATAACAATTATAATTCCAGTATTATAATGGGATGGGTATGGAGGGTAATGTTTTGCAAGATAAAAAGGATCCTTTCATTGTTTCGTATATATATCTACTTCGCTGTTATTAAATACTAAGTAGTAAAATTAGCTTCTTTGAAAATATTTTGTTGCAAGTAGAATATAAATGAGATTAATTTTTTTAATGTAATTAATTTAGTTATATATATTTAAATTAACATGTCCCTTGGTTTATTATGTATGTTATTTAAATAAGAAATTTATTTCTACTCAAGAATTTTTCCCATTTTTGCCAGGAAGTTTGGTGTGTGCTACCTAAATAGTTTTAAGACTTGCTGCTCAAGAAATTTCTGGGTCTCTACATATAATTCAACCAACATATCATGTATTAATACTCTCTTTTAACAGGCCTCTGTTATCTTCGGTGTTTCATCCCGTACCCATTATAATGCATACATAACTTGCAATTCCTTTGGTGTTAGGCTACTGCAGTATTAGTTTTATTTATTGAATTTTTTATAATTTGCTTAATCTCTTGTGAACAAATATTTCCAGTTTTCTCAAGCAATTTTTTATTGGTGTGCCTAAATTAAATACTGACCCTGTAAAAAATTTCCAATTTACTGGATTTATTTCTTGTTAATCAAACACAATCCTGATAGTGTGAATTAAATTAAATAAAAAAAAAACTATTAAAATGAGGCTCAATACCTAGATATATTGGTGACGGTCCAGAGTAAATGAAAGAAAAAAAAACATATATTTAATTAAAAAATTTAAATGAATCAGTTTTTGTGGATAAATGGGAAAAAGAAAAAACTCATTTAGTAATTGGAAGTTCTATTTTGAAGATATTTTCTCAGTGTGTTATAATGAGTTAAAAAGAAAATAGTAGTTGCAACACTGGCATTTTGATGCTAACCAATTGGAAGCTTGCAGAGAATGAATAGTTTCTGTGTAAACTCCAGTTGCCATGCTCAGGGGACGATTTGAGTCAAGTTTTTCAGTTGCATAAAAATTAAGTCAAGCTAAAGTATAAATTTTCGAGAACAGGTTCCTGGTGTTTATGTTAATGTATTATTAGTACCATATTGAAGTCCATATATGTCTTCTCATGATAGCCATTTGTGTCAAGTGAATGTGTAAAATATAATTATCAAATGTACCTCTATGTAGGGCCTTTAAAAATGAGAATTTTATTACCATTATTCTAGAAAAAATTTCGTAAATTAGTCTGTGGATTGGACATCAGTTAAATAAAAATCGAAATGTGTTTTGTGTTAGTGGTTTTTTTTATGAAGACTTTTATTCAGAAGTGAATTATTTACTGTACGTGATTGCTGCTGTCGTGATGCTTATTCTCACAGTGTCGATTCTGTGCCAATTTGTTTGCCAGACCGTTTGAGAGGACACTCACCATGCACAAGAGCAGCACTGGCCACATTGGTTTCCACTTCAAGAACGGGAAGGTGGTCGGCCTGGTGAAGGACTCCTCGGCCGCTCGCAACGGTCTGCTGACGGACCACCAACTGCTGGAAGTGAACGGGCAGAACGTGGTGGGGCTCAAAGACAAGGAGATAACGGCGTTGATCGAGGAGGGTGGCCCCATCATCACGGTCACCGTCATACCGTCATTCGTGTACGACCATATGGTGAAGAAGTAAGCATTCCATATTGTATTAGTTTCTCCTTTCCATCAAATTAGATCAAATGTTTTTGTCCCACCATTATCTCTGAAAGGTGTATGTTTTCATTTCCCATGTCAGATATTGCTTTCCCTTATAAATCTGTGTTTTTTGTAACATCGAAAGCCATTATTCGTTAGGAAATTACTGTTTACATTGTTAATTAACAGAAATACGAAGTTGTCTGAGGTGTAAATTTTCTTTCAGACATTGTAAGCATACGGCTCACTATAACATGCCCCAAGTTATGGTAACCAAATTGTTCTGTACTATCATGAGCATACAATATTTAATGAGATTGGGCTCCTTGTGTTATGATTAACATAACCTAGTGATAATTAGTACCACAATAAAATAAAAATAACATTTATTTTTAAAGAATACTCGACAAGAATAATATACATCAACACAGATTTCTCGAATATGTCCAAAAGAAAACAAATTATGTCCAAATCTATGTTCAGTTACGTTGGGCACATGTTTATTAATTTTCAAAAGTCTATTTATTATTTGCCTCCAGCTAGTCAGACACGAGACTTGGACTCCTAGGACTATTGGACCTGTGTGCGACAGTTTGATGAAATAGTTTGTTGTATTTAATAAAATTACTTTAGACACGTCAATGCTAATTACGTGCGTGATTTTAATAGTATTCACTGTGATGGAGCTATCGACTCACGGCGCAAACGTCTCTAAATGATGGTACAGCCAGCCATACCTGAGTCCTGGTACAAGGAATTTCTCAACTTTATAATTCGCTGCAAAGTCGTTGCCGCGTGCTGCCTTCACTTGCTGACGTCCGTAGTGATTCGTTCTCGCGTTTAAATACACCTTTGTAGTTAAACACGACGCTGATCTGCTTCAAACGTCCAAATTCCGCACCGGAATTATCGCCGAATCACGCCATATTCCCGGTTTCAGAAGCACTTTCTTCTTTCAAGTTTAACAAGTTTTGGCATGGTGGCATATTTCATCACACCAGTTAAAAACCTTGGAGGCCAACGGAGTGGCTGAGATTCAGGGCATTTTTACCTCACACCGTAAGGAAACATGTCCCATTTGAGTGTACTCTGTAATCCTGCAAATGTGGCATCTCGAGGGGTCCTTCCTGAGCAGTTACTCAGTCATTCCTGTTGGTTCATGGGTCCAGTATGGTTACAGCACACATCAGACCACTGGCCTGCTAGCAGTCAACACATGCAGGAATCCCTGCTAGATTTATCGGATGTTTTGTCAGGTTTGATACAGAGGTCATCTACACTGGTTAGGCTTCAGCGTGTTACTTGGGTGCTACGCATCAAAGCGATCTTTCAGAAAGCTAGTCATGCAAGTAGCAATTTCCTGACGAGGGATAAGCTGCAAGGTGCGTTGGTTACATTGATCAAGAATGAAAAAGTCCATTGGTTTCAGGGCAGAGTTGTCTGCACTCTCGAATGTAATCAACTATCCCAAGAAACACAATAACCTATGCCATTCCTTGACTCAGATGGAGTCGTCAGGATGGGCGGAAAGCTACACCATTCGTCACTGTCTTGACAATGCTAAGCATCCCATTCTCTTGTCGAAGGAGAGCCTTTTGACCAAGTTAATTATTGTGCGATTGCGTGCGGATAACAACATTTTACCTCAATCACAGGGAATACTGGTTTATTTCGGCATGATTCATGGTTCAAAATGTTATACATGTGTGATGTCTTTTAAGGCCAAGCCATTGGCACAGACTACAATAATGGGCATGTTACCAAAAGCTCTCTTTTCTCAAGTAAGAATTTTTCAGTCTGGAGGAGTGAATTTTGGAGGTCCATTTCAAGCCATGCTTGTAAGTCAGAAAATGGACAACTGTCAAAGGCATACTTTACATCTGTAGGCTACCAAGGTAGTTCACTTGGAGCTTATTCCTGACCTATCAACACCAGCATTTCTGGCAGCATTCAAGTAGTCTGTGTCGATGTAAGGGATACCCAATGACGTGTGCTCTGATAATGGCACCAACTTTGTGAGTGCTCAGAACTACCTCAATTAAGTGTTTGTAACCTTATTTTCTGAAGAGCACATGCAAGGGTTTGCATCAGAAGTGACCATGAAAGGTTTCAAATGGCATTTTAATTCTCCAGCAAGCCCACATTTTGGTGGTTTGTGGGAAGCTGTAATCACGAGTGCTAAGTAACACTTGTGTATAGTTATAGGTACCCAGTTACTTACCTTTGAAGAGTTGGCAACCCTCTTTACACAGATCTCGGCCATCTTGAATTTGCGACCACTATGTGCCCTGTCGATGAATCCCAGGGAGTACTATGTACCACTTACACCAGGTCATTTTCTTATTAGCAGACCACAGGAAACCTACCTGATCATGACATAGCAACAAGTGTGGCGAAGGTTGAGTGTGGAGTATCTTCATACCCTTCAGCAGTTTGTGAAGTGAATGGAACCATCAGCTGGTATCCATGTAGACTAGTTGGTACTATTGAAGGACCCCATACTGCCACCATTAAAATGGAAGACAGCAAGTGTCTCAGCGGTTTATCCTGGTCAGTGTTAGCTGATTTAAACCACAATGGTTTGTGATATGGTTTTAACCATGGGTTAAACCAAATGGTTTTTATAATTCACCAAATTTTTTTTAAATAATTATTTTTAAATAGAGTATCATAATTTTTAAAATGAAAGGTCTAATTCCACTCTAATAACAAAATTTTAGTCATTAATGTTTCTTGTGATTTACAGAACAAAAAAAATTATATACCAATCAAGATCTTAATTATTCAAATTATCTGAATATCCAATACTCCTCTAAAATAAAAAATAAGAAATAGTTAGTTCCTATTCTGTGGAGAACCATTTCTCTGGTTAAGTTCCACTCAGATGTGCAGATTTTCTGGACTTCAGTTCTTTGATCTTATAACTTTTCTGGTTCAACATGAGTGGCAGAAAGTGGGATGTTGTTTGGCTTTCACTTGAACATGATGAGAACCAAAATAACTAACGTAATAAAAAAACCTGGTTTAAACCTGGTGTGGCCAAGAAATTTTTGAGTGCGTAGTTACCCTTAGAATCCCTAAAGGAATACCTATTTGTGTGACCTGAAACCAAGATTGCCTGCTTCATGTGGACTAACAGGCCATTGTGTTTTGAAATAGTATGTTGTTAATATTTGAAAATACTTATTTTTATCTTAATGGTTGGTATGTTTGGGACCAGTGTTTGTGAATAAGGTTGGTTGTTTCAGTTGGTCACTTGTCACCATGTTATGTTTTTGTAGAAACAGTGTGAACAACTGTTGCATCGGTAGTGTTTTGTCAACAGTTATATTTTAGAGTTTTCCCTCAACCTACATTTTCTCGCAATTCACACTTTTTCCTGTGTTCTGCCCAAAAAGTGTAAATAATGGGTTTTGTTGTATGTGGGGGGAAAAAATGCACACAAACACAACCAAGCACACACACAGACAGGTAAAGTAATGTTTGCTGTTTGATCCAGGATGGCCACCAGCTTGCTGAAGGGATCCATGGATCACTCCATCCCGGAGGTGTGAGGCAGTGGCGCTCACAGCATTCTGTGAAGTTTACCATTCATTCACTTTGTTCTCTTCTACACCAAAACTGTACTGCTAAGTCTGTTGAATCAAGATTGTTTATTATATTGTTCATGGTTTGTATGCCTATGTCCTTTATGTTACATAACAGGGTTATCAAGACAGGGTATATTCATTCATTTACGTGCAGAATTGAGATCTCATAGTCTCCCTGACCTCCAGGGTGTTGGCGATAAGGCTTATATTTCTGTAGGAATTAATTTTATATTACTTATATTGAAATCAATTAAAGTTTTTAAATGCACTGAGTTCTACATTCAGTAGTAATGTGAATTTTTAAATTATTTTAATGATAAAAATATGTGCCATTCAATTTAGATGCAAGATTCTGCCAAAATAGCAAAAAGTTTCAGTTCCATGTAAAACATTGTTAAAAGAAAATCACATTAATTTCCAATAAATCATTTTTGCATATATTTGTTGTAGTGTTGCTTCAGGGCCAGAAATACTGTATTTCCTGGCATTTAAGACCAAAGTTTGTCAATTTGGTAGAGCTGAAAGCAACCACAGCCTAAAATGATGATTTGTTTAATGTGACAGTGTGTTTGTTGCAGGGAGTCAGAATGTCATTAAAAAAATTAATGAAGTGGGGTGGTGGGGAAGAGCTATTTTTAGAATATGTATTTTTGAACATAATTAATGTCTCTTTACAGACATACTATTCATAGAGACCTGAAAAGGGGATATAAAATTTTCTTAAAAGCAGTGATATTTTTTACATAATTTACAAAAAAAAGTGATCTAATTTTATGTACACTATTGTTTGATTACTTAGAATCTAACAAAAAAATTCAAACCCTTATACAGCTTCTTTTGAAACAGAAAAGAAGGAAGAATTTCGAAACAGCAGCACAATATATATTTGCCAATAATATTAAAATGGTTTAAGATATGAACAGTTTTGTTTTTAATTAAATTTTCTACGTGTTTTGTTGTATACATTTTATCTCTTATGCACCGTTTCCTAGATACTGTATTGTCCTGAGTATTGTGATTTGTAGTACCAAATAATAATTTAAAAAAAAATTAATGTCACGCCAAAACACTAGTGGAGCACACACACAGAAAATACCAAAGATAACATTATACAAACAATAACGAAATGAAATCTGTTTTTATTCACAACACATAAGTTAACCTATTGTATTTCAGTTTAAAAAATGGAAAAAAATCTAGTAGGTTAAAAAACTTCAAATAAATATTTACTTGCCTACAAATAACCTAATGTACTTCATGGGAACCTTATAGTCACACGATTACGCATCTTTGAACATAGTTTACACACAAATTAGATGTATAACATATATGTAGTTTTCTTTAAATTTCTGAAATCCTTGCATGTAAAGTCGGGTGTGCATTATATTCAGGACAATACGGTACTTTTCACAAGAAAGCCGTGAAAACATAACATTTGTATAACAAGAGTCAATTTGTGTAGGAATTTTTGAAAAGATAAAAAAAATTAGGATATTGGGTTTTAATTTGAAAGCATCACAAATTGCATTCATTTCAGAGTTCATCACAATCACAAATTTTTCAGGTGACTATTACTATTCAATATTATAGGTGTTGTTGCAGGATGGGAAATAAAACAGCATCTCCCGTTTTTGTTGTCATGATTTCTATATAAAATTGACTGCATCAGCATCTTGGTTGAGTCTGGCTTATGCAAGTCAACAACCAGTTTATTAAAAGTTATATTGTCAAGGATTGTGGTTTATGGTACCTGCAAATGTCTCACTTTGAAATGCAGTACTGCTGCCCTGAACTTGGCAAGTATTTTTTGATGCTTTGCATTGCCATTTAAGTGTGGGAATCCACCGAAACTCCCCCCTCTCCATTGAGCCTTTTTATAGTAGCTTATCTAGATCTGCAAGCCTTGGATGTGCAGGATTATGCCATCAGATGCACCTGCACACGCATACCAAGACAAGCGTCATCGACATACACACACACTATGGCAATCCATTCTTGTTTCTGCATAATTACCTAAATCTATTTAGTGTGTGGGTTAACAGTGTTGGACTATTTGTGTCCATCTTATAGGAAGGTGCATACTATTTTTCTATCCTCATTACTTAAATCTGACTTAGTCTTACATGCCAGTAACTATAGTATTCTGTTTCAAAATGATGCTATTTTAAAATAAAAAGTTTTACCATCAATATTTGAAAAATTGGCCTCCATCAAGACTTAAGACACATGTATAAGTTTTCTGAGACTTAGTTGTTGCTGTTTATAATACATATTACTGTTTTAGTCATTGTTAGTATTAAAATTAAGGTATTGCTTAACCCCAATGATTTCTTAAAGGAAAGTACTTGTTTCAACCATTTAGCTTCAGGTATTCCATTATATTTGTCATTGTATGCGATGCCCTAATTTATAATAATAAACAAAATAAAATTTGCTATGACAGAAAAAAAAAACCTGTTCAGTTGGCTGGAAATATGTCATCACTTTTGGTGGTTTGTTGACATTTGCTTACGATCTTAATGCTGATGGAAAAATAAGTATTTTTAACTATGATTTTATTTAATTTTATTCTTTACACACACTTTTTTTTTCATGGAAGTGCTATCTGTAACTGTATATATTTTTCATCATACGTGATTTATCATGTAATAATTTGTACTAAAATTGGAATTGTTTTTTGTATTCACTGAATAACTTTGTTTTTCTTTCTTATGTTCTTGCCAGAAATGGAATGTATCTTCCTCCATTTTGAAATTGATTATCTAGTTAATTGCTTAGCCTATACATTTTTGGGGAAGCCTAACATTTTCTGAGATGAACTCGCACACATGATCAGTTATTAAAATGTCTGAAACTTAAGATTCACTCTTGCAACTTGGTGGTTGGAATAAATAAATTTAGCAAGATTTTTTTTTTTTTCCCCCAGAATATTTTAAATGTTGATTGCCTAATCTTACCAACCTAGTAGTTTTTTTTAGCCATTAAAATTGCTCAGAATAATTTTAAAACTCATTAACATATATTATTCAGGCATCTGACTTGTCTCAGTAAATGTTAAGTTTTACATATTTTTTTTTTGTTACATGCAGGCCTACTTTAAAATTGAATAAAACTATTGCCATAGAAAAATTTAGCATAATTGTGGAGTGAATAAAAGATTATACTCACAATGTTTTAAAATTAAATGGGAAAATTGTATTAACCTAAAGATATTTTAGAATTAATGCCTAATAACAAATTTGAAAGGATTGGTCACTTCAGTGCATTTACAGCCAGTAGTGTTATTTAAATACTGTATTGACTTAGAAATTTTTAACTGACCATTGGCAGGCTAACACATAATGAATATTTTTTTTGTAGTGTAAAGTGATGTATAACTGGCTAGATTACCTGTGCATTAATGTTGCGTGAACATAAAACATGAACTTTAACCAAACTGAAAACGTCACTATGTATGAGGTACAATTTAACCATGAGGAGTTTTTTTTTTTTAATTATTTAATTCAGATACAAGCAATCACATTGAAAATATGGTTCTGCAATATTTATTACATAAATTACTTTCATTTTAACTAGCATCATCTTTATCAGTTAAAACAAAGTGACGTTTTCTATCGTAAATTCCGCCTTATGGCTCTCGTGGAGCACTAATAATGTCTTTTTTAGTTAGTGAGATTGTGTTACGCAGCATTCAGCACTGCTTGTAGGTTTCACTGGCACTCGTTGACTCCACCATCTGGTCTGCCATTAGGGGTTGTATCTGGTATATGTGTCGCAATTACATCTGCTGTGCACCTGTTAAGCTTCTTAAAGCCTTTCATAATTTAAGCCAATTGTAAATAACCTTATATAGTAAAACTATATTAAGAAGTCATAAATGTTGAGGTACTATCCAGGACAATTTATTAATTTCATAAGGGGTCAAAGTGTAGGTCATTAGAAATTATTGTAAGATTCTTGCAGGAAAACCTATTAACTGGGAATTTCTTAACATTGTTGTCTCGCATAAATTAAGTAATTCTGCAAATTTTTCTAAGCGTTGGAAGCTAAGAAACACCATTGACCCGTGTCCATTTTTTTTTTCCTTCCATAAAGCATTTTACTAAGAAAGTTTTTTTTTTTTCTTCACCGATACCGAATATCATATGTATCCTAAAACTTCTACGTATTCTTTAATGTTAAACTTTTAGTACTTATAAGCTACACATAACTGCATAATTCACACTTCTCCCTTTTCCTTCTCTTTGTGATTTTTCTTTGTTCTGTGGATGATTATTGAGAGATTACATTTGTTTCCTTACTTTTATTACTTTCATGTGTTTTATACATTTTATCATGGGTGAAATTATGCGAGTAATGGTTAAAATTTACTTGGAAATATATTGGCAAATCCACAGTTCATTTATAGGGCTATCAGTAAACTGTTGCACAGTATGTTTTCCATATTGTTCCACTTTTCATTGCAATATGTATATTTTGTGCTTGGAAACATTTACAGGAATTCTACTGATTTAACAGGAACAGAATGGACTGTGAATGGATTGGGTGTGTCTGAAATAAGATTGTAAATGAGGAGACCTCTGTACTTTTTTGATTGAAAGATGAGTTTTGCTATGCATGCAAAAGAGCTTGATGCAAAGAAAACTGGGTAAACGGCTGTCAGTGGAACATGAAAATGCAGTAACTGTATGTTCAGTTTTAACTAATTACTTCCTGGAAGTCATGTTGTAAATGGTAAGAAGTCATTTTATCGCTTAATTATGTTATTTTGGTTATTTAATCGCTGTCATATTTGTTATAATTAGTTATTAGTTGTTTTTTTTTTTGTATCCCACCCATATTTTTAATGAAATGTTTGTTAAATGTAGACTGCTATGTGTAATACAAAAAAAAAATGTTTGGTGCCATGTAGGTATAAAAGTAGACCGGAACTGGTACTCATAGCTTTGATACTTACAAATGTGGTAATGAAGATTTCAATGTTTCCTTCCTGTTGGCAAAACAACACACACAGCATTTTCTTATGGAGTACTCACTCATTTTTTAGGTATTATGTTGATCATGTTAGTTTATAAAACCACCAAATATGTGTTATTTCATGAATAGGTATATTAAATTTATTTTACATGCTTTATACTTTTGTTTTATGGACAAAGTTTTTAATGGTTAAAATTATGCTATTGTAGTATATAGTTTTTGATTTGGTTAAATATTACATAGACATATAAACTCTGTTGGTTTCATTTCTTACACAAATAGATAAGATCAATGAGAAAATGCTGTGCTTTCTTTTAGGTTGCATCTGTTAACTGTGATTCGAATGTGTGTGTACTATTTATAATTCTTTATACAATGTGTACTTTATTTGAGGAGGCTTTTAGTAGGTACAATGTCTCTATACAACATATGTTACGATAGGCATACTTATAGAAATGTCAACTATTTTTACATGCTTGAGTATGATGGAATATTGTATGTGTTTAATATGTTTAATAAATGTTGAAGAAAATATGTGCTGAAAGTCAAAACTGTTGTTACTGCAAAAATAGCTTTAAAAATTTATAGGAAATGTCAATGAACTAAGTCTTTAAGTCACAAGAAGTAGGCGATCGTTCAGCCCAATGTATATTTACAATAATTATTATGAAAACCTTCAATACTGATTGGGGGCGTAACATCTACATGCACATTAGGACACAGATATGTGATATAGCAATGACAGTGTTCTCCATTGGCCAAATTATCCATTGCAAAGTGGCATCTCTCATCTCTCTCCCTGGACACTAGTGCAAGGATCGGCTACACTGCATGCATCATGGCTATCACTATATGATAAGGTGTTGACATTGTCCTTTCAAATTTTTCAGGCAATGATTGCATGAACGTACTTTTTATTCAATGGCCAGTGGCTTCTGCAAACAACCAGTTTCAATACTCTGTGAAGATACTTGTATTAACTTATTATTGGCAATGAGTCTTGTCAGTGCATAAATTTAGGTTTGGAATAAGATTATGCATCAGACATTTTCACCCGGTACTGCTTAATTGCTGAAATGAAACATAAGTATTAGATGTGATAAAGTATCAAAACTGACTAAATACTCCAAAAATTTGTGAATTTTACATTGGTATGTTCCAAGTAAAATTACTGGAAACTTATGTTCTTGAATTGGGCAATAATTGTGATCCAAGATTTTTAATACCGAAGAGTAAGTTGTGAATAACCACTTGTTGCTCTCATCTCTACAGTTTCCGATTCCGCCGATATCTGAATGAAGACTGCAAATTTGGATAACACGTTATAAAATATTAATAATTATTTTCTACCACAGTACTGACAAGTCTTCCAATAGCTGTGATGTAGTTACTGGCAATGTTTACCTATGCTGCTATCTTGGAATGCTCAAATGTATGAACATCTTGAAGCAGGCAGTGTGACAGAGATGAGTATAGCCATCGTACTTGTGACCTGAGTCATTCTCAACCACAAATCTTTAAAAAAAATGTTTTGTAGGCTGTTGTAGTTGAGAATACCTGTAATATTGAAACAGGTAATTAATGCTGCCAGTTCCAAGGGACTTCAGAGATTTCAATGGGTTTTTATTTCCTCTCTCAGCATGGCATGATTTTCCCCAAGGTATAAATGAATGTACATATGTACTACAAAACTTTCAGGAGGAACCCAGTCAATCAATTGTTTTATTTTAAGTTCGCTCACATTTTCAACAAAATTCATAAGCATAAAATGTGAAACAAACATTTCTCAATAACAATGCATGTACTGATACGAGCCAACCAAACTTTAAAAACAATAGCTATTGAATGTAAACAAAAATTTGAATAAATGTTCAACATGTATAACATTCCAATAACAAACATGCTTGTAAAAGCAATAGATACAGCCCAAGTCAAACTTTTTAGCTATGAGAACTTGGGTTGTCTGCCATTGGTCCTTGCAACATCATATTTACAAGCTGGTATTTGTGACAGCTTGGCTGTTTACAGATTGTTACAGGAATACTGACTGAAGATAGCCCCCCATCAATAGTGTTCATTCACCAAGATGTTTTGTACGGAGAACAAACATTTGAGTGAAATTTCTAACACAGGAGACTCTATATATCTGTTCCTCGAAAGCATAAAATGCAATATCACAAAATCTACATTTAGAGACAGCAGTTTAAAGAATTTAAATAGAGTCTTATGTATATGCTTAAATGTTTTGTACCCAAAATACATTAATTTTGACACATTGTAGAGCTTAGTGTAGTATGTCAATAGAAATAACATCAAATGGTCAAGCTTATGGTTAAATGTGCATTGCCCTAAATGTCTTATGCCTCCAAGGTACAGATATATATGTATAATTATATAAACTGTTGAGAACATTAAACAACAAATTACACAGGTAATCAGATACGACAATGATAAAAGTTCCCATACGTTGCAGTTACAAAATAATGTTGGTTTAAAAAAGTACATGTTTGTAAACAAAACTGTAAGAAACATTAAGTACAGATTAACAGTAATGCTTTAAATAATTTAAATTAGTTTAAGTGAATTTAAAAACTTAAAATCAAGCAAATGATTTTTAAGGGGAGAATTCACAGTGTGTGTAGGATATATAGTACAGATACACAAGAATATCTACAATAACAATGTACATTTGTTAACCTACAATATTCAGTCTCAAATTTATTCAGACACCCTGATAAAACTTCTTGGGATGGAAATTAAATAATGAAAAGTTAAGCGAAATTCATGTACAATGTTACTGCACTGCTCATTATAGAAGTCAAGCTTGTCAAGTTTGATATTTAATAACGCCGCCATACAAACTGTCACAAAGGTATTTTGGAGAAAATGTTATCACATGTAAGGGTTAGTTCAGAGCAGGGGTCTCCAAACTCCAGCCCACAAGCCAACACTACTACGGGCCGGACATTCCCGGTATCCAGCCTGCCGTAGTTTGACAGTATGCTGGTATGATGAGCTAGCTAGGTCTTGACCCATGGCGCTTAGTGGAGGAGTCAGTGACCCTTAGGCGACCCCTGGTATGGGGTTTACACCAAATGTTTTAAATGTATTTCAATATAGCAGGCAACATTAAAAAAAAAAAAAAAAAAAAGCACGTGTAACACTGTACACATGATAAAAGAGAAACTTCTTCAATTCAAACCTCGAACTCTAAGTATATCTTAAGGTGTAAAACAGCTGCGAGAGAGAGCGAGAAAGAAAACAATTTTCTAAACAATAACAACTCAGATATTTTTTCTTTCATTTCTTTTTCAAGTATTTAAGAATCCTAACATTTGTATTCATTAAAATCTGATAAAAATAGAAATAAAAACAATATTCCATGCACAGGATTTGTTTGGACTTTATTTTAAACTAGCATATTCTTAGTTGGACTTACAATATTTACATGCTCGTGGACTCATAATTATATTATGGTGTGTGATTTCGTTAAATAATAATTTGTGACCAATAATTACTGTCTCAAAATAAAGTGTGAAAGCATTATACCACAAACAATGTTTATTTACACAACAACAATAAATATTTAACATTTTAACAATACAAATTTATACAAGTACATAATTAAAATAATACGTACTTGAAAGAATATGGCCTGTGATGCGGTGTACATAAGCTCAAATCCTGTTGTGTTTCCCTCTGCTCAAGTACTGCCTTACTAGATGCCAGCAAGTCGGATGGCGTCAGGCGCGAGTGGGTCCCTACCGCCGCGACTCGCTATCCCTGCAGCATGGCGGGGTTCAACCTGAGCCTCACGCTATGTGGAGCCCGTTCAAGGGAACGGGATCCGACAAGTTTTCTGCAATGTCTGCAACCTATTAGCGTCAGAATTCGTTTCACAACAATGTTTCACAATA
Source organism: Bacillus rossius redtenbacheri (assembly GCF_032445375.1). NCBI lineage: Eukaryota > Metazoa > Arthropoda > Insecta > Phasmatodea > Bacillidae > Bacillus > Bacillus rossius. The sequence continues at coordinate 33,035,959 of NC_086334.1, read as the reverse complement.
AAGTAGCATTAAACTTATGCCTTGAAATTTTTACTCCCATCGTTCCCAAAAACAATATAAATAGTGTTTACAAATGAACACTACTTAGTTGAGCCTGAAGCTGTAAGCCGGATTGACCAAATACACACCACTGCCATGGAAATTGTTGGATTGAGTACAATAATGTTCACTGAAATTCTTAAAATGCTGTAAGTGTGAGTTTGAGCTAGACATTTCCAGGTTGTATGTGCTACTAGCCTATATTTTTCCTGGTGTGTATTCAATGAATTCTTTGACAATATAATCGACCTGAAGGGCAGAATCAAGACTGTTGAAGAGCTTCCCCAAACAATACTTAAAGCTGAGTAATTGATCCCCTCCCAAATATAAATGTACAAAAGAGTTTCCTGTAACAGATATCTTGGTTGGATAGCCTCATGGACTGCACTATGCTCCAATCAAATTCGCACTCAGACACGACTCTCCTCTCAACCATCCTTCATTGCCTGGCAATGAACGAAAAGCTCATTCCAGTCTGAGCAGCTGAAGTTAATCAACCAAATTTGAGTTTATAAGCCATTACAAAAGTTTCAAAATTTTCCCAGCAATATTGTTTATGCCACCTGCCTATGTGTCAAATACTGGTATGAATTATTTAGTATGGGGCAGTATTATTTCCACAGAGAGGTGCATCTTAGAATAGATAGGGCATCAGTCAAATATCTTATTTCCATCTGTAGGTATTTGCTCAAATTTTGTTGCAACCTACAAATGAAAATGTAATTAATACTTATTCTATAACAATGGCTAATAGTAGTATTTAGATTAACAAAGTACTCTCATTCCTTCCAACTGCAGCAACATACATTTATGCAGCATCAGCTTCAGCTTAATATAGACAAAATTATATTCCACAAGCAATTATTTTTATTCCCATAGTTGGTGCATATTTACATTGCTATTTACAATATTAAAGTTTTATGCCTTCGTTTTCAAACATACATTGCATTTAAGTGACTACAGTATATTCACGCTAGTATAAACATTACGATAAAAAAGTTACAAAAACTTGCAGTGAGTTCTGTGAAAGAGTGAGAGTATATATAGACTGGTATACAAACAGTTACGTTGGCACCGAGGTTATTAAGAGACTCCATTGTTAGCACCTAAAGTTTCACACAATTCACGGCCCACATCAATGTTAGTTTTGATGTGTGGCAGAACATTAGACAATGAGTTGGAAGTAGATCTGGAACAGGGCTCCAAAACAGTTCATCTAAAACTGAACCAAGAGTGTAGAACAATTAATTGAAATAATCCACACCCACACATAAGAGATGGGCATATTTGTATTTTGAAATACAAATATGATTGTATTCACAAAAATTATTTTCTGTGAAGATGAATATATTCGTACTTACAGGTGTGTTTAAGAAATATTCATACTTTCAGGCATGGATAAAAAAAAGTCAAATTTGTATTATTGTGTGAATATTTATATACACATATTACAGAATACAAATATGTGAATTATATATTCATATTAGTAAATTTGTATTTGCAAATATGTACACATATTCAAATATGCATATTTGTATTCACCTATCAGTAAATACGTGAATTTAACACCATTAATATTTATACTGTTTTCTCCATATCTAGACCATAATTTTGTGTTCTTCCCAACTTCCTAGAGGAAAATTATAGTATACACTCCAACGGTAAACCCTCCCTTTAAAACATACCTTTTAATAGCTAAATACATATTACATGCTTCAATGAACTAAAAACATAATATACTGTTATTCTCAGGCAAAGGTAATTTACACAAAAAATTGGCATTACAATATGTAGCTTATACAAAAATAATCACTTATCACACTTGAATTGAATCAGTGTATTCAAAAAATATATGAACACGTGATATTTAAGAATAATATTAAAGTTTTAAAATGAAGGAAAAACCATTAATTAAATATGGCAGTAGTCTGTATCTACTATTACATGAATAGAATACCAAAAAAAATTATATCATCATATGCTTTACTTAAAAAGAAATTACAGTAAAACTCACTTAAGATGTACCTGCATAATAGGTTTCCCGCTTATTAAGTTCACAAAATTATTCCCTTGATCACTTCCATATACAGTATCCCTATGTTAATTTTTCCCATTCATAAAATTTGCGTTAATAGATGCTTCCCGCATATAATGTTCAGCATTTGTGGAAAAAAAAATAAAATAATGTTTATCTTTAAACTTTTAAACTATTTATTGTTAATTTTTAAAATTTTAAGTTTTTATTCTCAAACGATAATGAAATAATTTGCACTGCACACGCCACACACTGTTAAAAGTGAATTTTTTGACAAATCATCTGCTTGCATCGTTTAGACTGAGAGGCTGTTCATTTTCCCTGTTCGAGTTATACCACATTACAAATTCACAGTAAACCAGATTATCACCAGCCAATATTTGTTGACTTGTTGGAATTTTTTTAATTTTTGGCAAGCATTGCGTGCACTTTGTAACATGCTCAGTAAATAATAGGTAATTGATAACCCGCAAATAAGGGGTTTTAGTTTGGGATCTTTTTCGGGGTGATTTTAAGGTTCTCAAGCATAATAAATGTTTAGTGTTGTGAAAAACAGTGCATAATGGCATCTACAAGTAGTGGAAGATCCATTAAACGGAAGGCATTGGCTTTTGAAGAAAAACTGAAAATAATATTGATACCAAGAGTGAGTTTGGCAAAAAAATTTGGAAAATCATGATGCAGCAGGACCAACTTTTGGCTACTGGTGTTACGTCAAAGTGTAAACAAATGAAGGTTGGTATATACACAAAATGTTCCAGATAGTGTGAAGAAGAGCTTGTGGGAACTGGACAATTTTGTGATGCGTCAGTCTGAAAATGTGTTAAAACAAACAACTGTAACCCAGTATTTTTCAAAACAGTAAATACCAGTTACTGTTTTTTTTACTAGTGTTGATTTGATAATTTTCATTGTGGTTTTTGAATTAAAATTATTTTTAAATAATTCAGTTTACTGATACTTGTGTAGAATTTCCGGCACGCTGACGAAAATAATATGTAAGTGTAATTTTTGAGTTAATACAGTATTTCATTTGAGTAAAATTTGTTTTTATGAAGCAACTGAATTTTAACTATGTATTTACCTTTTAATGAATTTTTCCCTGTTAATAAGTTTTTAGCATCCATTCCCTTGAAAAATATCTTAACAGGGTTTTAGTGTAATTCAAGTGCTTCAAACGTACAAGGAAATATAAATAACAGCATTTTAACATTTTAAGAAGAAATACAGTTTAATTAAAAATTGTAGTTATAAAAAATACTAGCAGAAATTATTGTTACGAAACCAATATTTTTTTGGTTATAATAAAGCTAACAGGTTGATGTAAAATTATGGCATTACGATGAATAATAGCTATCCTTAGTTTTTGAAACAAATAGTGCACCAAAATACATATGTCTTGAATTACATCGTTCAAAATATATTCTATACCAAATCCACAAAACCACAATTAATCACCTTTTTTCTACTTCCCTATAGTCAACTTCACTCATGAGTTAAATGATGAGTATGCTTCTAATATAACATGTTTTTCAAATTTTTCACATTGAGTCGAATGAATTTGGCATATTGAATGCCATTGTTTTGCTTGTAGAAGCCAAGACTCTAACAGTTGCACCTCATCTTCTAAAAAAAACTACAAAGAGTATTAAATTTCAACAAACTTGTGGACCTTGAACATTCTACACTACTGCCATTTCTTTCACTAAAAAATTGCCAACTACAAATGAACTATAAGAAAACCTGTATTACAAACCTATCCTAAACATACGTTGGATTCGTAGTAAATTGTGTGGATTAAAACTTTCTTACAAAAAAAAACATTGAATAAGAAATATTTTTGCATAATCCCTACTATTTTACAAGCAAATCATTTTCGTAACACACTATTACAATTAGAAGTAAATAACATTTAATACCCTCTATTATTTGATTACAGTTTGTTACAAACAAATCAGCAAACATATATGTATATACATCATTTTATTTTGTACTAGCGACCCGCCCCGGCTACACGCATGTGCAATGCTGACACTAATAATACTACAGAAACGTGTGCGATCGCTGCTAATCATAAAGTGCTGTAGGGCGAAGCGCGGCCTTCGACGCGCTATTTATAGGCACGCGCCGCCGCAACCGCTATGTCCCTGCATTTTAAATCTGTAATATCATCAAAAATATTCATTTAAATTACATACTGTAAAGGGCTATATTGATCTATATTAAATGCATAATGTATTTAAGGTAGTTAATTGGATAAGGATTAATGCTATATTGCTTCAAATCGCTTCGTGAATAAGCTATTATTTCTCGTAAAAAGTAAAGGATAAAAAATGGTAATTGTGGGTTATCCCTAAGAGAGAGACATATATCATCGCGGACTTTTTTGTAGACCTTTTTAAGGTGTACAATACTTGTAGTACATTATTTTGATCTATCTCGTAGGGTTCAACCAGCGTTTGCAATGTAAGCGCAAAAAAATGTGTTTATTTACGACATCACATTAGAAACCTCTAAAATGATCAGTGTTTCTCTACTATATTATGCATGTATTATACATATAAACCTTCCTCTTGAATCGCTCTATCTATTAAATAAACCACATCAAAATCTGTTGCGTAAATTAAAAGATCTAAGCAAACATAGAGACAGACAGACAGCGGGAAGCGACTTTGTTTTATTCTATGTAGTGATTCAATTCGTGCAACATAAGATACAGACTACAGCATAGTTAAACATATAATTCTGTATTTTGCTTTTAAAATAATAAGGTTTTTAGTTTTTTTATCATATATTTAAAGCCACTGATTAAATTCAACTTTGATAGAAAATAATTTTTTTTTTTATGCTACACATTATGTTACATGTGTGTATTTTATTTTTGCATAAGATATAACTGTACATATATGATGTTTTTAACTTCTGATATACATTTAATTTGTTTTTAATTCTTAAAGGGTATATTTTAGGGAGAGGATGGATCAGTGAAGACTGAACCATAAGTTTTCCTCTAGGATGTTTGGAAATAAACAAAATTGTGGTCTAGAGCTTGAGAAAACAGCGTAAATATGAATGAAAGTGGTAAATTCTCGTATTTACAGACAGGTGATTACAAATATGTGAAAGTGAATATTTTTACATATTTGTGAATACAAAAACATCAATATAAGTATTTTATTTGTGTACTTGTATTCTCTAATGGCAAATATTAAAATTTGTATGAAAATACAAATACACCTTTAGTTGTATTTACACATGCAAATATAAATATATTTGTAGTCACACCTGTATTTATGAATATATTCATATCCAAATACATAGAAAATAATTTTTTTAAATACATTTGTATTCGTATTTACGAATATAAGTATGCCCATAACTACTACACATCTCCCCGAGATACATTAACATCAAAAGTAAATAAACATGTTCTGACGAGACTGCTTTGCCGTGAAGTGACTAAACATGAACACCACAAAAAAACAGCGGCTTTCCTTCTACCTTCTGCCAACTATGTGTAAATTAGTGTAAATGTCACTGAAAAAGGAAGATTCTACAAAGGACATTTTCTTGCTCCCAAGTATAAAATGATTATTAAAAAAATACTGCCAAGTAATACTCAAAGAACTATTGCAGTTTAAATGCAAAATATTTATCAGTTAAAATAGATTACGAAATACCACACACAAGCTATTACGAACTCGTCCCTGTTCAAGCAAACAATTTGGGTCAGAAATACAACAGCTTAACTTTGTGATGTGGGGTTAGAGTTGTATTGATCAGGGAGTAAGTTAGGGACAGTCACAGCATAAAAAGAAACGAAATGGTTATGGCAGTAACAGATAACTGCAGTTCTTAAGTTAGTATAAGCTTTGATGATCCTGCTTATTCAAGGGGCATAACCAATAATCATTCTCTCACCATACTTGCAAGCAGTCTCTCAGCAAAGATGCCTTTAGACTGCAAGTGTATGAGATTACAAGTGTCGCCAAATGTATCATTCACATAAACAATGTCTTTCCTAACCTAGCAGCTACCTGAGAGTGGTAAATTAAATTAAAAACATAAACCACAAACTTTAATTTTTAACATTTCACACACATACAGAAACTTAGTCATAACATACTAAAAATTATTTTTTACAATAGTACTGTCTATATCGCATAATTGTCGCACCATAATTTTAGGGTGTCAAAATTTGGAAAAAAATTCTCGCATAAACGTCGCATGAAGTTTTTGATCTCGTTGTTGGATTCCAAGTACTTTATGTAGGTGGTAAAAATGACAGGATAAGGCACCATGCACAGCACAGCAATCTGTTTTTAAGTTACTGTCAGGCAGTTCGGTAGTTATTATAGGAAAATACAGTAATTACAATATGCATTTAAGATGTACCTCACAACTGTCCAATATAGTCAAATGTTTTGGTCCCGTCATTTTCTTAATAAGATATAAGTTTTTTGTTGCCCATAAACTTCTTTTCCTGTATTGTTATGGTAGGAAAATCCTACCTAACGAGAATCCCCTAAAAGGCAGGACAACAGCAATAAACGGGAGTCTAAGAGGTTGCATAACTCCTAGGCCCCAGGAAACCCGGAATTCACAGGCGACCCGAGGCTCACAGGCGACCGAGCCCTTAGCAACAACGCAGTGAGCGCTGATTGGCTCTAGATGATGTCACTTCGGGTCTGTGCTGATTGGCTCTTGATGACGTCACTTCGGGGTTGCGCTGATTGGCTCTTGATGATGTCACTCGGGGCTCGCCGGGTATAAATACGGGTTTGTTAGCAAGCAGCAAGCAGAAGGTGCCTGGCTACTAGCCAGAGGCTTTGGCTTACACCACCGCTCCGAAGAAGACTACAAATCGTCACGCTGCCGCCATCACCCACGACGCCCGAAACTTCGCTGCACCACGACGCTGCCGACTTAGAAAAATCCGCACCCGGGGCAGAAGGGATCGCTGCTCCGCCAAGAGAGACAGTCACTCTGCATCCAGAGGTCCCAACCGGACTCTGCCTGCAGCGGCGGAGACTATCACCTCTGTCCGAAGCCGAGGTGGAACTTAGCCGAATTCCAACAAGGCCGTAAGTGGAACTTTAACTTTTTCACTCTGGATCGGGACTTAGCCGCAGACGACATACCACGAAAAAAACGGACTTAGCATCAGACGCCACGACAAAAAGAAACTCGCCACCAATACTCACCAGGAGCGAGTAGGAACTCGCTCGGCGAGTAATTATGAGGAAAGCTGCTAATCGAATTTGACGTCCTCAGGGGTGGGCGAATACCCCCTGAAGGTAAATAGTGAGGGTAGCAGACTTTCGATTAGGAACACTCGCTCAGCGAGTGGCGAACGAGCGAGTCGGAGCAACGAGAGTGGAGGTCGACATCTACGTTGTCCGCATACGGCGACGAGGGTTTATAGGCAGTGTTGGCGAACTTACCCGGAATTGACTTTGTACATAGAGTAGTTAACTAATAGAGACCAGACTGAGACGCCGAAAAGCCGGAACTAGGAATAAAGACTACGAGTTGGCCGCACCTCAATAGAGTGTAGGCGAAAACGCCACTAGGGGTCTGATTTAAATGTTTGTTATATAAATGGAGGGAGGACCCAAACTCGCGGCGTATGTTAATAGTATAAGTCTAAGTCAAGTATATATTGTGAATTGTGTGTAAGATAAAGTTCTTGTAATTTTGCGTAATGTTATAAGTCTAAGTCCAGTTAATGATTTGAATTGTGTAAAGTTAATTTAATTTTACAACATAGTTTTTTGGAAGTATCAGTAAAATAATTCAAAGAATATTTTAATACAAAAGTTACATTGTTTGTTCCCATTGCTATCATAATATCTAAATGTATCTGTCAGGGTTATTATTCGTTCCGTGTTGGTACTCGTTGCATGGAAGTAAAAGTGTGTAATTTGTGTTCACAGACACCGTCAGCCATTTGCTGTTAACAGAGTTCTGCTACTGAAGCAAACAGCGACGTATAAATATCGAGTTTGCATGTTTCTCGTGTGTTTTGTTATAACCAATAAAAGCGTCTTGTACACAAAACTGTTTAAGTTTTTTTTGCAAGATAAAAACCCACCCTATCTCCCTTGGCAACTCTTTTTGAGTCGCTGCAGGAGATAACAGTATAAAACAATGTATTTTAAAACTTAAATCTATCATTCATTTGGATATTACTGCTTACTTATTGTGTGATGTGTAAATGTTCTTTTAAAGATGTTTTCAAAGTGCTGGAATCGTTAAAGTTTGGTTATGTTGGTTCCCGTATAGAGTGCGCACATGTAGTCAAATATCAATTTGGATTGCTCACCGATTGCATGCAACATGTACGCTCTGTCTAGTGCTGAGTTAACTACATTTGATAGCCTGCACTCTTTCGTGGTATGTACTACAATAGTTATGCATTCTGGCTCACGTTTGGGTAACAGTTTTCATCTTTGTATTTAAAGTTGAACAAAATGTTTTCGTTGCATGATATTACAGTAGAATCCCGCCGATGCGACCCCCCTCTGATGCGTCCATTCCGTTTATACAACCGTTTTTTGAGAAACCGTGAAAAATTTGAGCAGAGAAAGTCGAAAATTTGAGTAAAATCGGCTGAAAAACAAGTCTGTTACACTTTGTTGGGCGCTGTGTGTTCACGTTTATCTTGGCGAGCGCTGTACTGTAAGCAGGCAGACAAAAGACGGCTAAAAATAGATACCACCCATCTAGACTGTCCACGCTAGCCAATACCGGTAAACTGCGCGCATCACCTGATAGCATCTACGCGCGCGTCTATTGCCGTCTCGGTCCCGGTCCCGTTTGACGATTGTGACTCGTTTTTCAATTTACACGGACTCGTGGATTAGTGAAAATGAGTATAAAGCGAGCCAGTTTGTCGCTAATGAAAATTATGAGATTATCCAGCAAGTGGATAAGAAGACAATTTCCAAGACGAAGATAGCACAGAAATATGGCATTCCAAAGTCTACTCTCTTCACGATTCTTAAAAAGAGAGAAGAAATTATAATTCAGTACAGAAGGAAGGCAGCAATTTGAAATTGAAAAATTTGAGGGGCGCGACGTATTAGGTGCTTCAAGTGTGCGTGAGAGATAAGATAAAGAAGGTGAAGAGGGCGAGACCTGCCAGCCAATATATTTGTGGGAGGGGGAGACAGAGATAAAAGAGAGCAAGCCCTGCAGTAAGCGGAAGTGGTCAAGGTCGACATTTACCATCACACTCTCGCTAGCTAACGATGCTGCTGGTCGCCAGCCTCACACACGTACGCGCGCGCCGCCAGACGGTGGCGACTGGCGAGTAGATGCGTGCGCAGCCAGCAGTTCCGCTCTCCTTCCCCTCACTTACTCGTCCACACGTGTTTTTTTTTTTTTTTTTTTTATGCTGTGAAGGGACGTGGAAAAGATAATTGCTTGAGCTGTCAAAATAAACATCGCTGACTGCAAGGACGGGAGCGCATCCTGTCGGTCTGTCGCTGTGATTATCTACTCCAAAAACATGTCATAGCATTTCAGGATAGCATTGTTCTTATATCTTTCGTTTATAGCCGAATGTTTTCTACCTGATCCACACAAGTTCCTTCGCCACGTTTTGAACGAAAATAACAACCAGCCGGCTAGCATAGCCGAACTCGCGTGACGCAAATTCACTTTATAATTGGGGGGAGGGGGGGGGGGGGAAATGGCCCGAATCCTCTATTGCGACCATTCCGTTTATAAGTCAGTTTTTTCCGGAAACCATGAGGGGTCACATCAGCGGGATTATACTGTAATATGAATTGTTTGGCATGCTTTTATATACTTTACTTTTTAAATATACATACTTTCCAAGAATAGGTTTTGTTTTTATGAATAACTTTACATAAAAAAATGATTTTTTTGCATAAAAATAGCATCCCTTCTATTTAAACTTTATTTTACCATAAAATGTGCGACAATTATGCAATAAAACATAGTACATATTTACATTCTTGTAAGCCAAATGTCTAGATTGGCAAGTACAATTTTTTATTATGTGGGATGATTACATAAAGAAATTGTGATGGTAAAAATAGCATGTGAAACCCACAAAGACTACTACTATTTACAAGTTTAATTTAAATCTAATACTACCTAAATGAAGAATGACTAGAAACACTGTTTAAGCTACAGGAACCTATTGCATTACATGGCATAACAAAATAATTCCACAATAATCACACATCTTAAAAATGTTTTTTACTTACATCCTAATACCAATAAAACTAAAAATTGCACAATCCATAAACCACATAATTTGTTTTTCAATAAGGGACTCCTAAACAACAACATTCATAGAACATTAAATGTAATGTGTGACTAGCAGATAGTAGTGACCAGAAGGCATTCAGAGTTGGAATTACAGAAAAAACTAAATTGACAGAATAAAACCTCAATGTAGTGTAACCTCACTGGTTATAAAAAAAATTCCAAATAGAAAAAACTGTCTGCTAAGTCCCAGTCAAAACTGAAACGAACCCAAAGCATGTTCACCTTTGTGTAACACAAATATTTAAGTATTTGTACACATAAATTCACATTTAAACCATGACAAAAATAAAACGCATACATACTTTCTTTTTATATAACTTACAATCAAAATACAACAAATGGTTTAGAATATTTCATAACTACTATTCAGAGCAAAAATGTTATAAACACTGAATATTACTAGTAAAGCATGTTAGGAGGGAAGACAGGAACTATAATCTTGATCATGTACGAATTTAGCTACGGGCTTACATTTTTAATTACGTAAGTTTAAGTTCATCTTGTTTCCCAAACAAACTAATTATGTGACAGTCTTGCATAGCTGCAGTTAATACCAATATATGAATGAAGCAATTCATCACAAATTAACATATTGAAAATTTTTTGTAATTTAAGTAAAAATATATATATTTTTTATTATTTCAATAGATAAGAACGAATTCAATTACAGATATATATTTCATCATTAACGATTAATATTTCAGAAATACACAAAAAATTTGCAAATTTTACAAAACAACACTATTATTTTCATTTGGTTACGTTAAAACTGCAATGACAGTTTTTTTTCCTTTGGTGTAATTTTTTTCATCTACATAATTACAATGAAAAAATATATATACATTTTCATCCACACACACAAAATTAAAATCTTATGCAAAACAAAATATGCAACATAAAACCTTTCACAAGTTACCAGATTTAGTAATTTCAAACTGAACACTCAAATCTGCAGTTGACCTCATCCTATGCGGTAAAAGTTAAGAGGCCCAGTCAAAACAGACCTTAATCAGAACCCGACTCACTTAGAGGACACAATAGACTAGGGAGAATAAAACTTAATTTCCATGCATCTTCTTTAGATACCAACAGTAGCGGATCCAGAGGGGGGGCTAAGGGGCTCGAGCCCCCTCCAAAAGCATCTGGGTCCACTATTGTTTTTAGTGTTTGCCTTGATAAAGCCTAGCCTCAGATGGGTCAAGCCCCTCCCAAACCAAAATCCTGGATCCGCCACTGGATACCAAGCCATAATCACTTGTACATACACAAGAATTCCAACATGCACTTACAAAATACCATGAATATGTGCAATGGATTCATATACAAATGATTAGTACTGAAAATTATCACAGTGACAATAAAGAAAAAGAAACAAAGTTCCTAGATAATAACTACAATATATTCCTTTCAAGCTCAACTAAGATTAATGCATATTTATTGTATTTATAGTTATACCGTACAGCTTTTCAAAATATAAAAAAAAAAAAAATTTCACTGTGATAGAATTACTCAAATTTTCTTCACGATGTGCTTAGTTGGAAACAGACAAAGTTACCTCTTTATTCTTTTAATGTTAAACCATAAACAATCATTAACAATGGTCGCTATGGTATATAAAAATTTAAGTATTTATCTAACTTTAATTTATTGCCTAATATTAATTGTATGGCTGCAATACATAAGATCTGCAATGTCGTCCTGGAGACTCACAAGTATAAACCTTCTGGATCAACTAAGTAATGGTATCCACGTCCTTAAGATTGTACAATGGCATGAAGAACGTCGATGAATAACACTTCTACATTTCCTGACATGAAGGAGATCAGTTAGCAACTGAGACTAAGAGGATTCACATTTATGTCTTATTACCAGACCTTTAAATTACACTCTAATTTTCTCTTAAGAAATGTTTACAGAGAATAATTATTCATGTATCAAAACTTGCAAAGCAAATATTTGCTATCCTAACCTACCACTAATCTGAACCAGGGCTTTCAAATGAGTGGGGGAGGGGGGAGAAGGGGGGGGGGGGGGAAGGGGGGAAAAATCTCCAGGGTCCGGTCACCAGGGGGGCACCGTGACATTTCAAGACTTTTTAATGTATGGATTTATCCTGACAGCAGGACGAAAATTACAAGTTATGCTACATGCTCATATCGCGTCTAATCGTGGCCACGATAACTTTGTAGAAGCAAATCTGCCTGGAAGAAAGTTACGATAAAAGACTATATGGAAAGACAAAAAATATACATATATGAGATATTTTCTATTTTGTTTCATGTTGGTTATCGCTTGGATGCATAATGTCAAAAACCTGATAAGGCAGTGAAAAATCTGCCGGCCACGACAGGTTGATGTGTGCGAGAGATGTTATTTCAAGATAACAAGTGGGACAGCTTCGGTTGCAGCCAGTAACTCTCATTTATGTATGCTCCTTGATTTGTTGACTGTTTTTTTTTTCAGTTTTAGCATCTTACAGTAGGCACAACACACACAGTTGGTGAAGCATAATCATGTTATAGATTATATATATATATATAATGTATGTATGTATGTATGTGTGTGTGTGTGTGTGTGTGTTTTTTTTTAACCAATTGTCTCCAGTTTACTTTGAACATTAATTAAATGACCTTTAAGTACAAAGATGCAAAATCTCATGTGGTGAGTAACACTGAACATGTAGATAATAAATAGGGTAGCTTAAAAAATATTTGTTACACGACATATTAAATCTAATTTTGTTTCGGAGTTAGAAATGAGAGCAGAATTGTTAGGTTCATTAATAATAATAAGTGCTACTACGTATTTTATTTTATCTATTTACTTAAAGATGCAAGTCACATAAAATGTAATGTCCTATTTTTTTCAAGAAAATTATGAAACACCAACATAAATAAGGTGTGCAAAAATGGAATGAAAAGCTTCAAAAAGAAGAAAAGACTAACAAAGGTCAGACAAATTAACTTAATATTGGGTTTGTATCACCTATCATAGATGCAAAATAAAGTAAGTAGGCCAATAATTGATACCGAAATTTCTTATAGTTCTCAAAATTTTAACTAATCATTATGTTCAAACTCCACGTTTATTGATTTTTAAGATGTTCAATATTATGTATGTTCTATTTTAAGTTGTTCAGTAATACATAATTGTTAAGTTTTAAAAAGAAATTTTTTTAGCATATTTTTTAAAAGGTATAAAAGGATGAAAATTATGTTTTATTAAGTGAAAAATTTGAAAACTTTTCTTAAAATGCTGTTAAAAAAAACTTATACATCATTATAATCTCTTAAGTATTTGCAGTTTTTTGGTTTTTTTTTAAATAGTGAGGGTTTTGAAGAGTCGTGTATTAGGGGCTTGATAAAATTATCTGCCCCCACGTACTTAATTTCTTTTGGCAGCCCTGACCTGAACTTAACCCAATACTTAATCAACAACATGTGACTTCAAGATATTTGGATGCTTAAGAATAGTGTGTTGCCTTTAATTGAATTTTTCAACCTTTAGTAATTTTTTGTAACAATTTCTGTGACATGAAACAAAAAAAAAAAAGCTGTTGCACACTGAACAATTAGTAGTCAAAGTCAGAATTTTAACTTTTTAAACATACAAACAAGGAAAAATAAATGAATTCAAGTATTGATTTTTTTTGCTAACAATAATGTCATGTAGGTAAAGCTGAATAAATTTCTTTTAAAATTTTTCAACTCAATCATGAAAAAGCCTTAAATTGAATTTAAACCTGTAAAGTTCCAGTATTATCATTAATTTTATTCTCCTGATTTATAAGAAGTCAAAGAGCTAATTTTGCATAAAATTAGCAACATAAAATTATTTTTATTTCTCCAAAATTAAGTCATTTAAAAAGTCTAAATGTTTAACATTGTTTCCCAAAGATATTAGATAATGAGCTAAAACATCCTTACGCACACAAACCACAACACACAACATAACTATATTTTAACAAATACATACTTTTTTTTATATCATCTGTCATGTGTCTGAATTATTTTAAAAGCTAAAAAAATAAATAAGAAAAATAATTATACAATACCTACTGTACACACCCTGACAATGTTAAGTATTAGAAATATAGCGACCTCTACTTAATACAAATACTATCCCTGAACTTTGGAAAAATTTGAAGATATGAAAATGAGATCAGTCTGTTCCCTAAATTTGTTTTCATAGGCATACAAACAGCCAATGTGAATCCCAAGCTGCACTGGACTTTATACAATTATGTAAATATTTAGTACAATTGACATTTCGCAGCATAACCTCCAAAACAGCTGCATGTTTTACAAAAGGTACCCTGAATACAGATGTGCAGTTCCTCAAATACATTTACATATTTTGGTGAACACAAGTTATTAAAACTAAATTACCTACACACAAACCTATGGCCTTATTTTGTAATCCCACAGCTATGATAAAGCACCAAACCTACAATGTTTAGGTTAAATACAAATACCTATTTAATCAGAATGAAGGAATTGGTATCAGCATTTACGAGTACCATGGTTTCTGTGTTGGAGACATCATTGTACAATAGCCTAATACTTATCATCCTCACTTACATGACCAAAATTTGCAATTTCAGAAGTGTGATATATTTTAAAGGTCCTTGAGACCATAGTTTAGTGAAGGGTTCGTTAAGTTAGGTCAGCCACATCAATGCAGTAAAATAATTGTTACTTAAGCTTTCCAAAAGCAAGTTCTGAAGTTGCGCAAACTTGGATGTTTCGGGCGTGCAACTGTAGTATAAATCTTAGCCGTCACCATCATTGTAGCTGTTATCATAAAAATCAAAGCTGACATACAAATAGAATCCTTATAAAATACTTAAAGAGCTCTCATAAAACAGAATGTGCTAAAAATCTTACCTCATTACTATGCCAGAAAAAAAAAACTTTTTCATGAACTAAAATACTAGTGATAAAGAGAAATAGAGGGAGAGAGAATGTGAATTAGTATAAAACTTGTCAGATTGCTTTCTAGCACTAAAACAATGAAACTGTGTTTGAGAAAACCCATATTCAAAACATAATAAAATATGGCAGAATGCAAAATTCAGAATTTTGCAAAGAAAATAAACAACTGTAAATGGTTTGAAATTATGACATTATGATAAGACTCCCATGTAATCAGCTAATCTAAATAAATGCTGAAAGTTAAGTATATTTGCAAATATTTTACTAATCTGATAAGAGACAATGATAGTCATTTAAATATATAATGCAAATGAAGTATTCTAAAATGAGTGGGCAAAATTTTTTGTTTCTAGCAAAAATGAATGTGTATGTATACAGTATATTTCCACATCCATAACTTTCAACTACTTGCTTGTACCTTATACATTCGAAATGAAGTGTTCTGAAAACTTTTCCAGATGCAGATGTTAAGTATACAGAAGGAAACAATTTTCTTTTCATCGCACACATCCTATTTTTAATTATTAAATTACCACACAACAGAAGAAAACCACGCTTTTAAATAAATTCATTAAAAATTTCACATGTTTTTGGTAGTTAATTCTTTTGCTGATTGGTCAAGCAAACCAGTATGTGTAAATTTAAGTGGGAAAAAAAACATTTGGTACTATACAGTCCCATTGGCACACTACGAACCTCTTTGTTAGAAAGCTGATTACATGGATAGGAACGAGATGTTGAGAATGTCAGGGAATAAAAAGTTCAGCTGAGATGACATTGAATTCTTGTATTATCTAAATGAAACCTGTCTACATGACAGCTTAAATATTTGCTTTTTTTTTAAATACTTAAATGATTAATAGATCTAACCAACAATCACTAAACCTAATACACAACACTGCCTCATTTTTCTGAGTTTTGTTATAATTCAGCCACTTTTAACAGTAAAAATGTGTTAATAGGTAAGTTTGTTGGACAGAATGGTGTCTATACTGTAGAAATAAAATAATTGCCATGGTAATTGCAATGAAACCAAATCCTACATTCTCAACTTTAAACATAAAAGTCAACTGTTTCATGGTTTTGTTATTACAATAAAATTATTTTAATACAACTAATTTTAAACTAATCTTTGAGATTTTATACAACTAAACTTAACATGTCACTTTAATATTAACACATGTATTCATATACATGACCTTAAATAATTTAAAAAATCAAAACAAATAAATTTTAACACAAGCTATGTTTTGCACTAAAACACCACAACCAAAATCTGTGTTTTCTATGGAGACATGAAAATATTTTCTCCCATCTAAAAATAGCATACATAAAATGCAGAAGTTATGGTAATCAAATTATTTAGACTGCAAACACAGAAATTCCCAATACCATTAAATTAATCAAATATGTACTTAATTTGGTTGTAAAAGTAATTTTTTTTTTTAAACTATGGTAGGCTTAAAACTGTATAACACAATCCTGATCTCATAAGCACATTTTAACGTACTCTAACACAACACAGTACACAATTTTGCACTTTTCTTTTTTCTACTCCACTGTTATTCAGTCCTGTACAGTTTACCAGACTGAATTAAAGTCCTTTACTTTGCAAACTAAAAAAAAAAAAAAAAAAAAAAAAAAAAAAAACTTTAGGGTTTTGTTTTTACCTTAATTCTGTGAACAGAAATCTACCATAATCTCCAAAACACTAGATTTATACACGAGTTCTGTGACAGAGTTCAGAAGACAGATGCAAGCTCACATTTCCTTACCCCCTGCAGAAAGCCAACTGCAACTAGCTCTTGTCCGTTTTAAGCACTTTGACAACAAACAGACCGATCGCAGTTGCAGCAGCAAGACCCAAGCCTGCCTTCCACCAGACGACAGAATCTCCTCGGAGAAACCCAAGTTGCTTCATGTGTCTGCAAACACACATTTGATGCTTTTCAGAATCAAGCGAAAACTGGAACTTTAACAGTCATAATTCGTAATTTTATTAATTATTTTTTAAAATTATTTGACCAAACAAAAAAAAACTTTACATGGTTTCAGTTAAATCATACAAATAAGAGTTACTGAAGGTAAACTACACAACTCATTTCAATTGCAAACATCACATTGTACATAAAAAAAACCATTGTAATGAGTTAATAACTTACATGCTCTGCTTGAAGGCTTAAGTGCTTCTAAGGCATTCACAAACGTATGATTCTGCAATGGTTTGCATTAGCTGTCCAAGTCACAAATGTGAAAGAAACACATTAAACCAGAAAATGAATTTTACACATCTAAAACATTTCCAACATAGATGGGAATTTAACACCTCCAGTCAGGCATCATTACAACTTCACTATTTGTCTGTACAAACTTGTTAAGAATTACATTGAAAGGTCTTTAATCTAGCAGGTTCAGGACTACGGCCGTGTTGGATTTGCGATTCTGCCGAATTATCGGATATCAAAATATTTAAATATTTTTAATGGAAATACCAAAGCCCAATTAACATTCAGTACAACTGTATTTAGAAAGTTGTAATAAGCTACTCTATTGAATTTAAAAAAAAATACAGATGAGTGTTACTGTTCAAAATGGTCTCTTATACCACATGATTCAGATTTCTTAAAAAATTATTACGGAAATGTAACCACCTAGAAGATATAAATCAATCTATTGAAATGAAAACAGACAGCAATGATAAACTCTAAATAAATTAAAAATGTAGGTAGCTCAGTGTTGTGACCTGAAGATCGACAACAGCCAGAATCAACCCGATAAAATCTGAACATGAGTCGTTTGACTGGTGCCTGATTACAGAATATGTCGCATATAGAATACCGAATTAAAGACTATATTTGTTACAAGAAAACTGTGCTTGTGGTTTATTTTACACTGCAGTTTTGTTATCAAAACACTAAGTAAATGTTATGTATGACAGCTTAGTAATGCATGCAACTTGCATATGCAAATTTATATGTAATTACTTTCATTCTTAAGATGCAATAAGTAATATTGAATATATGAACTACAAAATAATTTCAAACAACTACTAATTTTGAATAGCCCAAATTTCTACTTTTTAAAACTTATGAAGAAGGTTTGTTCTTAAATTCATGCAGCGATCATAAAACTTTTATATTCAGCTTCTAATGGATAAGCAACCACGTAAATTAATTTGAACACATACCAAAAGCTAGAACATATTAAATTTTTACTAATTTTTATTGAAAATTGCCTTTTTATTCACCCCATGCACATCTAAATTACTACGTGTACAACTTAAAGCAAGTATAAATTAATCTTTAATCCAATGGAATGACTGTTTCTTTCTTGAAAGAGTTTATGTTTGATATTGCCTAACTATGACTCTTTGCAACTGCCAAAGGTTGTAAATCACCAACGTACCTATACCAGAAACCATTCGAAAGAGCAATAACGCGTGATTTGTGTGGCCAGTGAGTGAAGAACCTGATACCTGGTGCTATATTCTCTGAAGGTCAAGCATAAACATCAAGCCACATGTTTAACTGAATACCTCACACTAGATGGTAACAAGCACTGGGAAAAAAATATGAATATACAAGTGGACGTTCACTGGGAAATAAAAGGCATAAGAGTAAGGCCTTGAACAATCCATGGTAAACATAAATTCATTTGTGTGACAAGCTGGCATCAAAAAATTGTAGCTGCAAGAAATTGATAGTGAAAAAGTGTTCCTTCAACTTTCAGTTGATGTAACTAGCCTTAATATGTAATATGTAATATATTATGAATATATATAATATATATATATATTTACAATAAACCAGGTCACGCTGAAGTGTTTAAAAAAAAAGTAGCTGGATTAATGATGCATTAACTATAAAATGGTGAAATATCATAATTAAATTCTGCTTTAAGGATTGGCTTTATCGAAATCTCACCTACACAATGATCTTCCTTGTGTTTCAAAGGTCACGTGTGCAAGTTTCATTGCAATCGGATGAATGGTTTAGGAACGCATAAGGGACACACAAACAAACTAACAAACAAAAATACACACAAGCAAATGTTAATTTATATATATGTATGTATGTATGCAATAAATACTCAATTTGCTTACTAGCACAAGCAAAAACCACAAAAATACTCTAAATTACCTATATTCTATTCAAATTTATTTCAATACTTGTTTGACATTACATGCATAGGTATGTGGCAAAGCATCAATGATAGTGGTGCTTTCCTTACAAAAGTGTAGTGTTTAAATAAAAATACTTTACTTCAGTAGCCCCTAAAACATTAATTATAAAAACCTGTAAAGTGTTTCATTATTAGAATCAGCTGTAACTAGTGAAATACAATTCATATTAAAATTAAGTCATCTAGATGTTGAAAAGAGCATTCAAAATAAAACATTATTGAGTTTTCATTCAATGCTCATACACAATCGAAAGAACTGAAGTTTGAACTGAAACTAAAAAATAATGTATCTCAATACAGTATTTTTAAAATTTTAAATATTTAGTGCTTTAACTTTGCTAAGAATAGTTCAGGTTCTACTTTGTTTTATGTGTGTTTTGATAATCTGTATACAAAATTACACAGTTCAATCATTTAACAACCAATTGATTGCTTTTGTAAGTAATCAGTATTTTGATAATGACACACCACTTAAAAAGTGTGTCTTATTACAGACGTTGCTAAATTTATATTGGTCTCAAAATTTTTCATTAACATGCGAATGCTTACGTAGCCAATATTAGCATTAGTTATTTTAAAATTAATGTGCATTCACTTGCAAACAGCACCTATGAAATGTGCTGGATTATAAACGGGATGTCGCAGTAAAGACTGCTTACATTGCAAGAAAATTTGACCTGGAAGAAGGGAGGTTCAAATAATTGTCACTAGAATGGAAGTTCTTTCAAATTTATAAACCAAACTAAAGATTTAGACATTTACACCCACAGAGCCAAGCATAAATTAAATATGCTGTACAACATTTAATACTCTTTTTAAGCTAACTAGTATATCCTAATGTAAAAAATAATACAACTGATGATTTGAATATTTATTTTGTAAAGAAACCCACCCTTCCCTTATTTTACTAAAACACCACCAATGGTATGTAATTTCTTAGGTCCCTCAATTGAAATTCCACGCTTCCTCACTGCTAATTTGCATTTTATAATCAAATTTTACTTACCAATCTTACAATAAAATAAAAGTCAAAATCACATTTTGAATAGAAAAATGACTTACATCTATAGATATGGAAACACATCAAGGTACCATTAATTTTAATACTGGTAAATAAAAAATAAAAATAATAATAATAAACTTAATTTTTATGCAACTTACAAGCATGATACATACATTAATAAACGTAAGTATGTAAACTCTGCAAAACAATGACTGAACTACACATAGTACTTTCAATTCTAAGTAGCTCCGCATTAAATAATAATCTAATAATTTCTACATGCACTAAAAAGCAGGCAGTCAAGGTTTGAATATTAAACAAAATAATGGAAACAGCATCTGTGAAAACAAGAAAACCATTCTGTGGAAGTCTGCCTTAAGAGGAGAAAATGAACCATGCGACGAAGGCTGCTGTAATCACAAGAATACACGAATATATGCAATGGTCTACAAACACTAAGAATCATAAAATACAACAAACCTGGTTTTGTAGAACAAAATCCAAGCTGCATGAAAACGGCTGCAAAGACAATCACAGTTATTGAACTATTCCGTATTTTCAATAAATAAATACTAACATGATATCATCATCATCATAACTATTTGCAGGTCAAAGGGATTATGTCCAACACACTAAAATACGATTGAAGCATGTTTTCCAAAGATGTATCATTTATTTTTAAAACCCTGAATATAAAAAAATTCTTAAGTTTTTAACTTAGTTGCACCTCACTAGTAAACTCGACAAATTTCACATAAAGAAAAAATATTTCAACACACACAGTTAACTTCAAATGTAACTTAATGTTCTAAGACTTACGGAAAGGCAGCCATTGTAGCCAGTTTGACGAACACGTCCCGTTTGATCTTATTTGAAGCAGAAAAGGGATGTGGAGGAGGTAATTTATGGCGGCTACAGAAATCAGAGGGTTGAAGAAGGTATTCCTGAGACACTTCTTCCTGGTCATTCTTGTTGGCTACAATCAACACAGGTATCTTGCTTTCCACAAAGTATTTCTGCAAAAAAAAAAAACATTATCTACACTTAACACCTGGACTTCTGCAATTGCGTGTGAACATAGCTACAGTTATGATTTTCCTTTAATGAATACGTCGAAAATGATACAAAATTCATACCAAACATCTCTATTAATTTTTTTTTTTTTAATTTACTGGCAATCTAGTGAGACACACGAGAGCTTCCACAGTATACGTGTGTGTTGTGCCACAGTAGATGGGTAAAAATGTATGTAATATACTAGAACTTAACTGCCATTCACTAGCAGTGAACTTCTTCCAACATAAACAAGACATTTTAAAGACATGGTACTTCATTGAATAACAACCGATGCAAAAAAAAAAAAAAAAAGCACGAAAACAACTCAAGTTAATCTCATACAAAACCAACGTAAAACACTTCAACAAAATGTATTACTTACGAGATAAATCCTGGCAGAATATTCAAATGATTTGGGGTTGCTGACATCGTACACGAGACACGCCACGTCGCACTGCACCTCAGCAGGCAGCAGTGGGTCGGAAACGTTGCGCACATCGATGTCTCGCAGGACCAAGTACTTCTCCTGTCCGTACACCTGCACCACGTTCACAGTGCACTGAGGGTTGCCCGCCAGCTCCGGAGCAAATGTCTTCTGGAACCCGACAACGCAAGAACCCCTTGTGGTCAGGGACATTCACATACAGTATAACCCTGTTACAAGGTAACTACATTATTTTACAGCCCACAGCATTTTCTCTATAAGAGAAAGGCATAAATCTTCTGTGTACAACAATTCATGTTATAATATTTTCAAATTATCATAAAATAAGAAGGAAAAAGTAAAATTATCTATCACTTTGGCAAAGCGATTGTCATCAAACTAAGTAACGTACTGATCAATAACAAACCACAGTAAATAATTTCACAAAAGTAACTGTAAAAAAAATTATTTAGTTAAAAATGAATACCTTGGAAATTATGCTCTAATAGAAGCAGGTATCACTAAGCAATTTTTTTTTTTACTGTAGATTTTATTAAATGGTGGCTATTGGAAATGAATGTGTCTAAATGTGTTTTGAAAAAAAATAATAATGAATAACAAACAGTAATAACACTTCAAAATTATTAATGGCTTGCCTGTAACATAAGGCAATTAACCATAAATAAAAAATAAAAAATAAAAATTATTTGACATTATTGTTGACATTAAAGCAACTCATTTGCCTCAACTGTATGATTACAGTACCAGATTCTGACTTTGCACTGCTATATTATAGGCAAGTGTGTGCCAAATTTAATTTATGTTTTGTATTGAAACAATGAACATTCACCAAGAAACATTTTAATCCTTTACTATTGTCTGCAGGCTCTGCTATTTGCTATTGCATTTAAGTGCTCAATACTGGCAGGTGATGGATTGCTCATTAATCATGATGCATGTGGTGGTGATGTCTGGCAACACAGCGCACAAACATGAGGAGTGATACAAGCTACTAATTGATTTTGGAAAATGTATACCATGTAGTGCATTCCAGATAATCTGAGCACTTAAAAATCTTTCTGCGTAAGCGTTTATTTTCAATCAAAAAAAAAATTTAAATATTTAACGGTAAGCCAGACCATATACAAGTTAAATTCTGTGCAGCAGTGGACAGGGATGGTATCACGAAAACGACTACAAGTGTTCAGGTCGGCTGAAACTGAAGGTGCTTACCTCCAATGTGTGTCCTATAAAACTTCGACAAAACATTGATTTCCCAGAATTCTGTGGCCCGATAACATGACACTGGTAAACGTTGCGAGATGACTGCTTCTTAGCCAAGTCCAATCGCTTTTCTCTTGTAACTGCAAAAACAACAAATAATAAATACATAAACTGAATACTGTTTGTAAACATTTAAACCTACAATTATTGCAATAGAAACACAAAAATCCTAGCTATAAATAATTTAACTTAATGTATCCAAGCAAAAGTTGTAATAATAATAATAATAATAATAATAATAATAATAATAATAACAATAATAAGCAACCGCAGCAAAAAATGTATTTCAGGTGACTCAGTAAAATTTGTGAACAAAGATAATCTCAAGTACCTTATAATATAGCTATAAAAGCATCAACAAAGTAAGTGAGCCAACATTAAGTGGAAGTTATCTAAATAAAATGTTTTAATCCAGCTTTTATGTCGCATACATCAACACGACTATACAGCAAGTCAATATGGTACTTCAGGAGATGAACTGAAAAATCAACAACTCTGTGCTTATGGACAATTACAAGTACTCATCCAACTCAGTCCATCTTCCAACAAAATTTCCTATTAAAATCATTACAACAGTGATAAAACAGCAACCATTACAAACTATAGCTCCGTAAATAATCAAAACATAAACATTGGAATATGTTGACAAAGTTACAGAAATAACATACCTTGGATTGCTGACAGCTGGTTGTCTTTTTCTGAAGTGTTGTAACCAAGGTACGCAAAGTATTCCAGAGCTCGGGACAGGTCCAACAGAGTAACCAGTACCCACTGACAGATGAAACCGTTCAACGTAATCCAGCCCTAGAAATAATATATAATTTGCTGTCAAATAATTCCCTGACCCAATGAGCATTAATTCTGAACAATTTTACATTATGATAGCAGGGACACCGCAACCTAGGGGGACAGGTAGTGCCCCAATAATCACATGTTTAATTTCACCCCCCTTCCTTTTTATTTATTCAGAAAAGGTGTTTTTTTTTAACTATTTAACTATATTGGTTTCACTTACTCTCATAAATATATGTAGCAGTTTTGTTTAATGTACAATGTTTAAAGTGTCTTACTACAAATTGTCGAAGCAGATGATCCATGCAATTATACTTGACCTGTACTGTTTGATTTTTAATAATGATAAAAACAATATCCACTTTTTTTAATGATGAAATTTACTTTTTTACGTCACCATCAAAATCTTTGCTCTACGGTGATGACTTTCTAAAATTTGAGGGTTTCTCACGGATTTCCCTGCACCAAAAAATTCACTGCTAATGCAAGATTTCCGGTTTTCCGTATCAGTGACCACCCTGTTCAGGAAAAATTAATCCAGTTTAAATGACTTTACAATATTTTCAGTCCATTCATAAAGAAGTGAAATTAGCATTGGGCTTATGAGAATAAGATAATTCTTGCTAACCACAAACTGCAATGTATCCTCTAGTAAATATGCAATATTGTACAGCTAAATTTAATTTTCTGGTGGATTCAGATTACTTAATACTTAGTGTTATTTTTATTTACTGAATCTGCCAGCCTGTGAGATTTCTATCAAGTATCACAATCTCTTTTTATTATACGTGGCTACAATCTTTGAATAATTCTTTCAATAGGGAAGACTCATTTAGAACATTTTTATGGACATACCACAACAACATACAACCAGCAATGGGGCGTATTTCCAAAAAATGTTGGATCTGCATGGACAATCAATTTCAGTAAAGTTTAAAACATATATTAGTGTAATAATACAATACAATAGTCAATTAAATTCTTCTGCTTACAAAACAGACAGAGCAAATAGTGGTTAAGTTTTAAAAATTTTAAGTATTTTATTGCAAGATAAATTTAAAATACCTACACTTGAGTGTCCATGATAAATTTATATTTTAACTCAGAAAATAATTAATCTAAGATGCTTGTTGTACACAAACGTGTACTTGATGAAACTAAGATTTTCCATTTTTAAATTACCCGGAACCTTATTCCAGGAATTAATAATAGGGCGCCAGAGGTAATCAAGAAGTAACAACAAAATAACATTATCAAGACTTATTTTTATTGTTTTAACCAAAATGAGAAACCTCGAGTCATGGAAATAATAACCAAACAAACAAATATTAAATAAAGTCTATGGGATGTCGTAGATAACCTGACTCTTGAATAAAATAATACAAAATAAATAAAGTTCCTGAAATTGTTCACTGAGTAAAAGTTTTGGGGTTTTGCTCCGGCTTGCTCGAGCATGAAACGCCTAACCTAAAGACTTCTGGACTTGTGTACATATAGTTTGTGCTAATGTGAGTAAATTTGCCGTTAATCGCCGAAAGTCAATGTTCAACTAATTTTATGATAATCCAACGTTTATACAATTACAGTTCGCATACATTGACGGTAAAATTTACGTCAATTTTATTATATAGCGATGATGCAGACCATACCTTAACTCTGGATGATTAAGGTCGTTCGTAAAATACTTCGTCACTCACGTGAATTGAATGCGATTCTTCTGCATTCAATTACAGGGCGTCAATTAATATTGCCCAGTATTTTGACGTAATTTCCAGACCAATAACGCCGAAATTAGCATCGACACGAATAAAATATTCCCAGAGGGAATACACTACCACACGCACTAAATGGCGTCATTTTCCACTCTTTTTCTTCTCTCTTGCCGAAATTAAATTGTTAATTGAAAAGGGCCAATCACGGCCGCGACACGTTAGCGTCCTTTTTAATGAAGCCAATGAAATGTCAATATCAATCAAGCATAGGCTCGTTAAAGCTGTTCCAACCGCCACGCGATTATTTATTTTAGCAGTTGTCATGACGACGCAGCACGAGCTGCGCGCGCCGCCATGCGTGAAACAAAACAAAACACTGCCGAAAGTATTGGGAAGCGGTATTAACCTCGAACGTAAAACAATAACAAACAGTTTCAGTTAGTCTGATAATACCGTAGTATTACATTGTAAAACTAATGACACCTCACACCATCACTCGCATCTTAATTACTCTCTGTCTATTTTCATTGTATCTGTGATCCACTCAAGTTAATGAATTTTGAGCACTCATAAAACAGACTCTGTGGAGATAGTAAAATACTACAGAGGTAGTAAAATTATACTTTAGCAAGAAGTAATAGGTAGTTTGTTCAAAAATCTAATATATGCATAAATAACCATTTAAAAAAAAAAATAGCATAAAGGTAACGGCTATCTTTATTGAACTACTCAGTACCATAAATGTTTAGTATAGCTATTGCATAAATATGTAAATCAATTATTAAGTATTATTAAATCAGCAGGAAGCATGTGCGGTTTGTTCACTACAAATATTAAAAATAGCACTGTATAAACTTCAGCACCTCTCTCTCACCAGATCAACTTAAGATCAAGATCACAGAACAGAAAATAACACTTCATAACAAGCTGAAGACATACGTGTGCATTTGTCGTGACAGTCCTATGAAAGTCGGGTCCCCAAAGAGGGGCAGGGCATGAAGAGAACAGATTGTCAATTTCTTTAG
Organism: Bacillus rossius redtenbacheri; assembly: GCF_032445375.1. Taxonomy (NCBI): domain Eukaryota; kingdom Metazoa; phylum Arthropoda; class Insecta; order Phasmatodea; family Bacillidae; genus Bacillus; species Bacillus rossius. The sequence goes on along the minus strand of NC_086334.1, from coordinate 33,009,169 downwards.
GCGAGAGAGCTCCGTCCTTATCCTTGTCGTAGCGTTCGAAGAGAGAGCTTACAAACTGGTGACCCTTGTGGGAGAGTTCCGTGGTGCAACCGGCCGGGATGCGGATACTAGAACACACACGTCCAGAACTTCATGTGACGTGAGCATTATCTGCCCTCCAGCACAGCACAGATACAACCCATTACCAGTTACAAAAGACTCTGGTGAAAACTGACTGAAGGGTTATTTACAGGGAAAGTACTTAATTATGTTATAAGAAAGTATCCTTCCGCTAGTGCGCATTTGTCAAATAAACATAATTACCTTCTCTGTACTACCATCCCACCCATTACGACTGTCAAGTCATAGATCCTTATCTGAGAAAGAAAAAAAAATAATCAGATGAACTCGGACACCTTCTTATTAAAATATTTTTAGACTGTACGTAGATAAGCAATGTTCTGCTACTTCATTCACTAATGGCAATTAAACTCATGTAATTGTTTTTCCAATCTTCAATAATGAAATGGTGAAAACGGTGACCTCAGCTTACATGCCATGTTCTCTTATATGCTGGAAACTACTGTATCAAAGGCAACTTTTTTTTACAATGACTTGATCAACAAGATGTACTAATAATAGGCCTATAAAAAAAACAATCATAATCAACTCAATACTATTATGAGTTCAGGCTTTAAAAATTATGTAAGTGAAACCACACGCACCTGGGATGGAGATAATCTCTTGACATTTGTAAACTGTCGTTATAGCCAAACTTACGAAGTACTGTCCATGTAGTTTCATTTCGTCCCCGCTGAATGAACAGGCAGTGGAGAAACAAAAATCCTGCACATAAAAAAAAATTGCCATGAAGCCTAACCTTGATAGGCTGGAAAACAAAGTAAGTAAAAAAAAAGTGTTGTACTTATTAAGTATGCACATTAAACGATGTTATACATCTTTGTACAACAAATTACAAGCAAGAGGTAGCACAATACATGTGGTCTTTGGACTGCAACCTTTATTTTGACAAATAAACTAAATTATATATGTAGTTAACATCCAAATGAAGAAATAGAGCAACATTTGTTAAATTAAGAGAACCAACCAAGAGGTAAATATCATCAACACCATGTAGATGTATAACAAAATTACGTTTTCTAAAGAAAACCAAATTGCAGAATCTGTGTTCACTGGTTTCAGCTTTTAAAAAACTATGTACTAGTAGTTGTATCATATATACTAAAAATATACATGACCATGTTTTTCAGTTTGTTTGTTAAATAAATTGTTTATCATTATTTTTAAAATGATATCCAAGAAAATGGGCATTGCACTCTTCATACAGTAAAATTTCATTGTATAATACGCACACATTTCATCGCATACTAAAATGTCACCTTCAACGTCCTTAAAAGAAGTACAGTACACTCCCTATTTAACGCGGTTGTCGGGGGACATAACTTTTACCCGCGTTGTTGCATAACCGCGATGTTTCGATGTGACCAAGGTCAAAAGGCATAAAACACCGCCTGTGTTCTTAAGCTGGAATCACAATGCCCCGACGGCCCCGACACGACAGGCCCGACAAACTGTCGTGCAGCATCTCAGCACGACAGATTTAAAAGCGTAGGGTCACAATACCACGACAAAAATAACCCGACGATTTTCAATTTGGCCTTCAGCAAATCGTGCCAAGCTAAATACTTCAATTAAAATGCATTATAGAAAGCGCTAAAAACAAAGTAGGTTCTTTTATTTATTATTGACAGTTGAAGTGCAAAAAAAAAAAACATTTAGTCGTCTGCGATACGAAGTAAGGTTAATTTGATTTGTAAAACAAAGAGTAGTTTATTATAGTTACAAGGAAACAAGATAAAGATATGTCAGTGAGGGACAGAAAAATACTCCTGATGTTAGCTGTGCGAAGAATTAAAAAGAAACGAAAAATTAAAAGATGGATTCTAAAATAACGTCTTTAACCATAAACATGATGATATCTGTTAATGTTTATACAAACAGACTAAGGCAAGCTACAAATTTTTCAATTCACCCACACTTAAAACGAAATTTCACTTTTCAGCAAAAAGATTTACCAAGTAGGTAAATATTTTTGAAATTTAGTTCTGTGCTGTTTCCTTTCCATTGCCGTTTTCTTTTTTGTCGGGCCCCGACACGACGGAATTAGAAATAGAATCTATTCCTTGCAGGCCGTCGGGGTGCGTATTTTGTCGGGCTGACGTCACGGCGAGCTTGTATTTCATTGGCTATTGAACTTGTCGGGCCTGTCGTGTCGGGGCCGTCGGGGAATTGTGATTCCAGCTTAATAGGTCGGCAAGCACGCACAGTTAGACGGTCCGCCTTTGTGCGGACTTTGCATCCGCAGTTTTCACTAAACGCGGGTGAAAAAATAAAAATAATAAATTTTAAAGATAAATATTAAATGTTGAATTTTATTTTTAATTTTTCCGCATGCCGCGCACAGTTTGTCGCACGGCCTACGAGCGCGCCACACGCCGCCATACACACGTGCGGCACACAAGCTTCTGCCAGTCTCGTGGTGTCAGCCACAGTATCTGCTTCGTCTGAGTGTCCGTAACAAAGTAAGTGCAGTGTGTGGTTACACACGATTCTGAGGTCAAAGTCTTCTAAATAGAAAGGCCATAGTAATACTTCAAACCGAATATGAATCGCAAAGTACCGAGTTTGATTGACAAAATAAAAATTCTAGATTTACGTACTTACAGATAGCGTGTCTTTTGCAGGAGTATGCAGCAAATACGTGAAAAACGATTCTAGCATTCGTACAATATAAAATAAAGAATCGTCTATCGTGTAAAGTGGTTAAACTTTGTTATCCATGCTTACAGTAAATTATAAATGGTCACATGTGGGATACAAAAATTGCGCCAAAATAATTTTAGCGCAATCAGTGGCGCCATATTAAAAAGTCTGTTAAACGTTGTCTTTACTTATTCCATCAAACGCTGTGTCGAGTTGCTGAGTGTGTGTGGCTCGGATCGGCAAGTGTTATATTCCCCAGCCTCTGGTTAAAGGTCGGGAGGCCGCTACACATAAACATTTCCGGGGCTTGTTTACTACCTCACGGCAAAAGTGGTACAGTATGGTTCACGTAAGTATTGGACCACTGGGAATTCCTCGGCAAAGATTAAAAATACGCTAGCTAATTTACTTTACTATTTAATGTTAAAACATTATACCAAAGTAAAAAGATGAACGTGTATAATACAACGAATAAAATTATGTCTGTAGGTTCAAGTTGTAACAAAACATTTATATGTCTCCGCTTGTCAACACACGTGACCACGAGAAGTGTGCAGACGGAAATGAGTGAACTACTCAAGGTCACCAGACTTCCCCCCTTTCGGCTTAATCGCCCCTCTCATCACTGGCGCTTATATTCCACTCCTCCCGTCTACCCGGGTGTCTTGGTCGCATATTCTCGGCTCGCCTCTCCCCTCCCAGCGCTTGCCGTCAACCAAACCTATCCAAAATCAATCCCCAGCCGAGTCACGCTGGATAATGTCGCTGGACGGTGGGCTTTATCGGGTCCCCTGTCCGATGCTTTATTTGTGGGTTAAAAAAAATGTTAAGAACTAGTGTTTCAGAAAATAACACTGGGCTGGATTACACCATAATTTGAAAACACTACAAGATAGAGGAATAATGTACGGAGATATCTTGTTTAGAATTTCACTGCTGACATTTTCTACGCCTAGGCTTTTTTCTGCCCGATGCTTATAGTTTGTGAGTTACAACGCAAAATTATCCTAATCGGCTGTCAACCATTTATTCCATTATTATTACAGTAGAAACTCGTTAATCCGTGACGCGCTAATTCGGGAATCAAATAATCCGGGACGATTTAAAAGTGCAGAAAAAAAAAAGAGAAGTAAAAATTGTCAGCGCTTAAAATTAACGTCACGCGGGCCGGCGGCTGGCAAACACTGCAAGCCTTCGCATGGGCCGCCAAACTCTGCAACGCTGTTTGTACCGACCCTTTGTGTCGTCCCCCTTTCAGCTGTCACATTTGTCACTCTTTAAACTTGAGGGGGATGTCCTGACTTCTGCTTCCCGTCTCCCTTTGTTTGTTTCCACCCGCCAACGCACGGCTAGGGATGCAAACGATACATCGATGTTTTCAAAACATCGATGTATCGTTCATGAAACATCGATGTTAGCATCGATGTTTTGAAGAGCGATACATCGCCGATGCATCGACGAAAAAGTCGAAAAACATCGACATCGTTCATCATTAAAATAGCCCTAGTTTTTAATAATATTTTGGCTATCATTTCATGACTATTAATTGAATATATAAAAAACATTACTATACGACATTTAGTTTTCAAGATACAATTTTTTTAACTGTCTATCTTACTATAAAAACCTAAATTTTTAAGTAGGTATCAAAAATGTTGTAAATACTGAACTATTTGGTTGATTTCAGTATCAATTTTTTTCCAGTACTTTAAGATGTGTAAAATCATTTGGAAAAAAATAAATACCGTTAAAAAATATTTGTTTACATAAGAATTTTATTATATATTTTGAAAAATATAGGGAAAAAGCAGCGAGACTTCATAGACAATTTCATAGCTTGTTGTACATACAAGCAGGGGTGCAACAACAGGGGAAAGGGGGGCAAGGGTATTTTGCCCCCCCCCCCCACCTTTTGAAACCTTGAAGTGGGGGCAAACGGGGGCAAATAAAGTGCTGTACAAGTCGGATATGTTATTTCCACTAGCTGTGTAATCAATTTTTAGATAATAAAACTGCTTGTATAGCACCATTTTCCACCTTGAAATACAAATTTTCCCGGGGGAGGACCCCACGCTTTAATAGGGGGGATCGATGATTCTTTATAAAAAGGTATATTGCCCCCCCCCCCCCCCCCCCCCTTTTGAAAATTTAGTTGTTGCGCCCCTGCATACAAGCTAGTGATTGGTACCGATACGGTCTCGCTAGCTCTATCGAGAAAATTAATGTTACATTTTTATCCTTCACATACACTTCATGCTTTTTCCCTATTTTTGACGTGACAACGTCTAATAAAACGAAGAACGCCGGCTGCACGCACGAAAAAGTGTTCCGTAACGCAACGTTTGTTTCGTCTTTTCGTTTTGTCGTGTTTTTGTTTCGTTTCAACCGTTATGATGAATTTTTTGGGTTCAATATTTCCGTGTCATCATCATTTGTGGGTTTTTTTTCGTTCTCTTAGTACATTTTTTTCTTTGTTTTGTTGACCATATTCCTGTTACGGAATATTTTGTGGTGTTTATATCCGTGTTGACAACAGCAATTTTTTGTTTAATTTTGTTATTTTTTTGTCCTTTTTGGGTTTTATTTATTTATTTCTTTATTTTTTATTTTTTAGTTTTTCTTCAACAGAAAAAAGTTCTTAGCAATGGAGTATGTCCAAAAACTTACATCGTCCCACTACGATGTGTCCCGTTACGCTCATTGTACGCTTGTGCCGCATCTCTCTTCCACTCGATTGGAACAACCATCGATTTGACTTTTCAATCATGTTTTCGTCGTTTGAATTATTAATATTATGTAATTTAACTATCATCCACCGATTTTCAGCACAATTGGTACAGTTATTTAAAAGTAATGTTGAATTTTCAAATCCGTTTGTTGACGTTACAACGTCTAATAAATCGATGAACGCCGTCTGCACGCATGAAAAAGTGTCCCGTAACGCACATTGACCTACTACGATGTGTCCCGTTACGCTCATTGCACGCTTGCGCCGCATCTCTCTTCCACTCGATTGGAACAACCATCGATTTGACTTTTCATTCATGTTTTCGTCGTTTGAATTATTAATATTATGTAATTTAACGATCCTCCACCGATTTTCAGCACAATCGGTACGGTTATTCAAAAGTAATGTTGAATTTTCAAATACGTTTTTGTACGCACAAAGGTGTTTTACAGTTACACATAATAATTCTAATTATACCCGGGATATTTTGCACAATGTTTTAAAAAAATATTGTAACACATTATAAATAAGTTTGGTGTATTTGGGATGCGTATTTGTTATAAAATTATATTATAAAAACGAAATCATATTATTCCCCTACGGTGCTGTCATCTATGGTGACGGACGCGAGCCGAACGAATCGTGCTATCTACCCGCTTCCGCGGCAACCAGGCACTCGTTAATACATATTTTCCTTTGTTTATCGCGAGGGGCGTTATTATGAATGAATTATAAATAAAATTTCGTGACCGGGGCCACAATTGTATATCATTTTGAGCACTGGAAGACATAAAAACGTAAAATATTATCAACGAATTTTAATCTCAGCCCCAGCGCACCACGAGTGTCTGGGTTAGAGATTAAAGCCGAAATTATTTCTTAAACTTACTAATACTTATTTTATTAACTGCAAGGGCATTTTTATTAAATTCTACGTTTAATTTCACGACGAACAAACTTCGTCGTTAAATGTGTAATTGCGAAAAAGCGTAAAACATTCTCGACGATCTTAAAGTTAAATAGCAAACATGTATAAAAGTTCTAGTTAAATAATCTCTTCGTTAAAGTAATAAACATATTTGAATTAATGAGTGCAAATAAAAGTAAATTTATCAATTAAATTGTGGATTTCATTTCACTCCATCTTTGTATCCATACAAAATAGTGATAATTCAACAAAAATGATTCAATTTTATTCATAAAAGTATGCAATCATTTCATCAATGTTTTGTTATGACGTTTTCACGTTAAACTATCGTCCGTAAACTGACTTTACAGACAACAGCTTTTAATACTTTTTTTTTGTTCTGCATGAGACACAACTGTAAATGTGTTGTGGATATTGTGGTCAGGAACCTGTAGTAAGTATGGCTTTTGGATACATACTATAATTTTAATCATTTCGGCATGTTTTTCTTAATATTTAAAAACATCGGTTAAAACATCGATGTATCGGTTGTCAGAGCGATGTTTTTTTACATCGATACTTTTTCGTTTGAACATCGATGTTCGTGATATCGATGTTTTTAAGAGCGATGTTGCATCCCTACGCACGGCATGCGCCTGGCGAGTGACGTGTCTGGCTGGCATTCGGCTGGACGAAGTGGGATGAGTGTGGTTGGGGGTGGGTGGATGGGGGGGGGGGGGGGGGGAGGCTACCCAAAATTTATGTGTGCAAGTTCAGCACGATCTTATCTTTCTCTCTTCGGCTGTTGTAAATGACCGTGAACTAATGGCTAGTCAGTGCCGTATTTTTTTAAGCCGAGACTAATTCGGAGACTGTCCTTACCGTGAACGGATTATCTGGGTTTATTACTTTTTTTTTTTAGGATTTTAATTATCCGGGCATCGGCGGGTCCCAATGAACACGAATAATGGAGAGTTTACTATTTTTTATCCATCTGCAGTAAGCCTCGGTAGATGTTACGTCACATGACCTTGGCCTTAACCCAGCTGCACACCGGTGTCTGAGAAGCTTGACAAGACCTTACGGGCTTTTAATCGCTAGTCCGTGAAATTCGGTAATCCGTGATTATCTCGGTCCCGACCATCACGAATTAACGAGGTTCTACTGTTTTATTATTATTATTATTATTATTATTATTATTATTATTCATTTCTGATTGGGGGACATGGTTTGACCCGCGATATACCCGATTCCGCGATCTATCGGGGCGCGGTATACCGGGAGTTTACTGTATGACTCCGGAAATAGAGATTCCTTTCAATGCAAGTGAAAACTTCAAACACAGACTTGCTAATCCAATCACCAAATGATGCCACATATACCTGTGAGAGTAATGCCATCTGCCGCGATGCCGTCCGGGCAGTTCCGCTGGACCACTGCCTTCACGTCCTCCAACACCTGTGGCTGGAGTGGCGCGTTGAAGCACAGCCGCTGGAAGGCATTCAGCTCTGCGTCGTTGAGGATGCCGTCGTTGTCTACATCACATATCTGAAACACGGATATTGAAGATTTAATTTCTTGTTATATTTTCTTAGCAACCACCTTAAAATTTTAATAGAGCATTTGCTAAAATACCTTAATAAAATAAAAAACTACAAAGTAATAATGTTGAATCCGTTTTGACATTTTTCTAAGAATAATACTTAAGCTGGAAATCACATAAAAGACACAAATAGACCAGGTATGCCATGCAAAATCTCATAAGGGAAAACAGACATTTTTGCACTAGCAAGAAATATTTGTTAGCAAATATCGTTCTTTGTGATGGCCTCGACAAAACATTATCCAGCCAAAAATATGAAAATTTGACAATGTCCACTTAAGCCTGATATGCCACCACCTCCCTCCTTAACCACACCCTCCTTTTGTGATCTGTGTTTGTTTTTTGAGAAGTCATAATAAAACAAAAGACTGCCTTAAAAAATCTTATTTTAAATAATACAAAATACAAAATTTCATCCTGAAGGAAATATTCATCTTCAATGTTGGCAACCAGTCAAACTTCAAAATCATTGCATATAAACATAAACTTTTCCACCGATTAAAGTGTCTTGTTACTATTCTGTATTGCTTAGCCGGGCCAACCTGGAATCTAACAAGAATAACATAATGGTCGTTATCAAGGTGGAAAGGGTCCTGGTCCAATTTTCATATATCCAGTGCAGTCTGAAGTCATCACCACCTGAGGCAGGACATGCCAACACCCCAAGGACTTCACCACTTGCCATCATTTCCTAGTAGTTCTGTTTCTGTATGTTAAATTATATCAAACACTTTCTTAATATCAGGGCCTGCCACGAGAGGCAGACTGCCTTAATTAATAATACTGAATTCTTTATGGGGTCTTTTAAATTAACGCGCAATCTATGTCTGTCATGAAGGTGACCAACATCAACATATACCAATTTGTGCAGTGAGGTATTTTAACTGTAACGTAACAAGATGTACGAGAGGCATGTAGAGTATTCAGTAGAATAAGTTTTGTTAATTGTAAGTTGTTTAATGTTCTTTACCACATGTTGAATACTGACCGTTCCCAGTCTTAGGGTACCCGTAACTAGTGGCGAACCACTGGGTACTGATGACATTCAGGGTGCTCGATAAAGCTGTCTGAATTACTTCACAGCAGAATCCTTTAATTAATAGTACTGACATCAAAATGAAGTGACTTGGCATGAGACACAGATCCTTAAAAAAAATACAGAAACTAAACTGTTTGTAAAGTAATTCATCCAATATATATTTTTGTACCCACAGAGATCCCATTATTATCCACTCAAATTCTGATGGGGAAATTTGGATGGTTAAAACAATTACCACATTACTGTAAATTACAATCTCTTATCTTAACTATACTATCAATTTAATTACCTTGAATATTCTCTTCAATGCTTTTTTACAACCTTCAGTGAGCTGCAACAAAAAAATATACTTATTACAAAAACATTACAAAAGCAGTCATGGCAAGTGCAGAAAGCCATATTTCTTCAATAGTTACTACTAAAATACAATAGCTGCACTTTCTATCTATAACCAGCTTATTTATCTTTAATATAATTTTTTTATTAATTCCTTTTATAGTTGAAGTGGTATTTCTAACCACTGTTATGTAAAAGTAGAATGCTCCAGTCAAAACACATTTCATAGAATGTCACAATTGTGTTTCTCATCAGAAGTGAATTTAAAAAAAATTAAGTATATAGGCTAACTACTGGGAGTACAACTTCACAGTCTAATATTCTTTCTGGGGGAAAAAAATTGACCTTAACATGATTCCCTCAAAGGCATTAATAAATAAATATAAAGTTAGTGTGACACAATAAATGCTGAGCTACAATTGACTTGTCCCAGCGTCTGCACACGCAACACTGCTCTCTGATTGGTGCTCTGGACCCTGAGATGTCTAGTCTCTTGTCCCAAGATGTACCAATGAAGAATGTCTCTTAGTGTCCCTTGGATAAAACTAACTTTTAATAATTAAGTCCTTTGGTCTCTCATCCCATGTTGAAAAAAACATGCTAGAATGAAAAACAACATACCTACGTGAGTTGTACGAAAGTTAAAAATAAAACCTGCACAAGTGATAATTAACCGAAGAAAGAAATGGCTAGTTAAATTAAAGAATTTCTTTGTGAATCACTATTGCTTTAGCTTACTGGATGCTTGTACAAACATGTGAATAAATTTAATAACTGTATATTAAGATAAAATTATCATTAAATCTTTCAAACAGCATTATGATTTTAATAAATACAGTCATGTCAAACAAAAGTAGGAATAGCTTGTAAGCACAAGTTGTATTAACTGCTAACTGGAAGTTGTTTTTACAGTAATAGGTAAGTATACATTCAGACAGCTCATTTGTGGCAAGCCCGGCCTTTGTCCCTTGGTGACATTAGAGAGGACAGAAGAAAGAGAGACCTCAAGACTAAGGGACAAATCAATAACTTCATATGGCTATTACAATATATTTTATACAAAAACAAACTGTTGTGCACTTAGTTCAGGAATATATGTATGTATATTTTTTTACTAACTACAACTTGAACTTACATCTTGTTGATCTATCACATAAAGAGGCAATGTTGGATGTAATACTGCTTTCTGAGCATAGTAAAACATTTCTGAGATATTTTTTAAAGTCTTTGCAGAGCACTGTAACAGAAAAACACAACATTTCCTTATTAGGGGGGAGAAACGTGACATCTTGGAAATAAAAATTTTTAGTTTGTAACAATTTTATTTATCATTATTAAAAGGCCAAAAATACTTTTCCAGAACACACTAATTGGTAGTCAGTCACTCTGTGCACGACCCAGGATTGGTCAAAAGGTTTGGGATCGCTCGGAAGTGTACATACAAGCCTTTGAAATGTACAATAAAAGCTTATGTTACTGCTGATAATATTAATGTTATAATTGTTAATGCTTAACAGTATTTGCTGCGAAACACCATCTTAAAGATGATTTTAGCTCTACAACTTAGCATTTAGCGATAGCGGGCGGTACCACCTGATAAATTGGAATTTTTAGTAATCTGGCACCTGCCGTCCCGAACATCCCAGATTATCAGAAGTCTAGTGTAAATATACATATCCATAAAAAGAAACACATACAAAAGCGAAAAACTGGGAGAGGGGGTCCTCTACTCACTGCTACATTTCTACACATATGCACAAATTAATTTTTTACAAATGTGGCGCCAAACATTTTTATCAACATGTGGGAATGAAAAATTATGTACCTGAAAATAGATTATAACTTACCTCAATGCAACTTTCCACTTCTGGGAAATCCTCCATTATTGCATAAACAGCCTACAAAAAAAACAGTACAATAAACAGTTGCACAACAGAATAAGCTGCAACCACACAGAGAAGTATATGGAGGGAGCATTTGCAGTCTTAAGTCAGTCACTGTTTTCTCTTACTTCTTCCTGTTATTCATGTGCCAACAAAGTTGATCATTTGTTTGTGTATGTACAGGCTATCTTCAATATGTTTGTTTGTTACAGCAAACGTTACAGGTACAAGTACAAAGGCTTTAAGTGATGAGAAACCAAAGACTATAGTGTGCTCCAAAAACACCTGGGTATTGACTCAAGTGAACAAATTTGAGTCACACCAGGGTGTTGGGATCAAACCCAGGACCCTCACGTGAGTGTGATGCATTAACGATCATGCCCACTAAATGAATTAAGGAAGGGTTATAAATATCCAACTTCTGACAATAGCGTGAATAACCAACAAAACAAACCACCAAGACTGAATTAGGTTCAACCCTATCCCAACACCATAATGGACAACATCTTCCGAGAATGCCGGCGACTCACGTCGATGGTGGAGTAGTCGACCAGGTCCACCTTGTTGCCCACCAGGATGACGGGGACGCGACAGTCCGAGCAGCAGTCCCGGACGAGCGGCAACCACCGCGTCGTCACCCGGTCCAGGGTGTCCTCGTCGTCCACCGAGTACACCACGCAGATCACGTGGGCACGCTGCATCTCCTCACACAGCGACTCCTCCGACTGCTCCGCGGCTGTGCACACCGCCACGTACAGTCACGGCACTGCAGCACCAAGCGTGATCGACTCTGCCGGACAACATTCCCTGTACAGACTCTAGTTCCAGCACACACGTTGAGGTCAGCTTTTCAGCAACAAAATTTAGACACGAGATAACCTGTCTTGAGCGTAGTACACAAGATGTGCAGACTTCTTATCGTCACAGAAAGACGATCCCTCGAATAAGGCGTAGGCAGCTTTAAGCTCTCCGTAGTTTTAAAATTCTCATCCCTCACGCCAGAAAATATGGTAAATAGCATGTTATCACCGACTGATCCTTGGTGCAATGACGTTTTCATAGAACTTAGTTACATGCAACAGGTTTAAGCTATCTCCTAAATTACTATCAATGAGCATAAAATAAAATAAAATAAAATAAAATGTACCTTGCTTATTCAAAGTGTGTCAGATACAGTAACACAGACTGCTACATTTTAAGTGTATCGTCTTGGGTACTTCTTTGAGACCATTTTCCTTGAAAATTGGTTTTATTTTTACATGAATAGGATGTTATTTATCAACCAAAAATAAATAAATACAAACTTAAATTTTTAAGAAATAATCAACTCATTCTACAGTTTTCCAAAATCGCAATCCATGTTTGTACAAATTCAAACATGTCAATAAACTTCATTAGAAATGAATGCTCTTACGACATAGTTTTGCTTCCCAGTATACGTGGCATACGTATCTTTCAGAAGAGTAAACAACGATTGCATTAAGAGGGCCAGAGTGCTACGAGCCTTCCCAGCATACAGCACTGTAGGTTCTGCAGGATGATCTACTGCTAGCAATGTTCATTTTTCCCAAATGGAATGATTGATACAGATAAATTACTACCTTTAATGTATACACCAATAAATATTTTTTAAACTTGTCAATATAAAAAATTAGTGAAAAGTCTTTAATCTGGCATTCCATGATTTGGCACATACTGTAATCCAGCTCCAATCGGGCACGTTTTTAGTGACCTTGGCCACCATGTGGCATTTCTGCGCTGCCAGTGTTCTTAATACACTCACAGTTCATCATTTTTGTTTTAATTTCAGTACAATCTTTCTTATTATCTGGTACATTAACTGCTCCACTCCCCTATTCCATGTCTTGGCTTCACTTTGCTCACCCCGAAACAGAATTAATGCTTCACTGTTTCAACAGTACTTTGAAATATCCGTACTGTTCATAATCTATTTTCCATACAGATGCAACTTTTCAAAACTTTTAAGTGTTTTGATATACGAATACCACTGAAAACATATAAATATTTTTGTTTGTTAAAGCTAACATTACATGGTTACCCACAGAGGATTTAGGTGATGAGGAACCAAAGATTAAAGTGTGCTATGAACAACTTGGGTATTGACTCAGTAATACACAAGGGTGTTGGGATCAAACCCAAAACACTCCCGTTTCACATTTTTACACTTGGTATTCCCATTAAAACTATACTGACGTCAAGCAATCCAACATAGTGCTCACTAAGTGTTATAGTTTACTATCCTCTATGTTTTTGGGTGTGATTTTTTTAGAGTTTTAAATATTTGATTACATGGTTTAATTTGTGTAACTAATAATATATTATAATTTTTTTTTAATTAAAACCATTAGAGCATAGCCCAACAGACTGATATTGTACTAGACATTTGAAAATGCTTTTCCTCTTTTTGAAAGTTGTGAAAGAGGTCATGGTAGGCAGTGGTGTGTTTTTGAATGATTTTACAGAGCAAATGTAATGTAAATTTGAGTGATATTCCATATTTATTTTAATAGTTCACTGAATTAATTGTACAACACACATTTTCTTTGACGAACGTTGATATCTGCAAAATGAATCCTAAGTGTTGATAGTAACTTAAAAAAGTGAAATTTTTTTGTCATAATTTTTTTTATGGTATTTTACATTGCTGTTGCTTGTGTTAGATTTTCATGCAAAGTACCTATATACTTTGATTTTTTTTAAAGTAAGTTTAGGTGTCCACCTCTTTGTTGTAAAACTTTATTCTTTCTTTTTCCCCGTGAAGGTAGGTTTTCACATGTCTAAGTTATCATCACAAAAGATAAGGTTGGTTGGGTTAGGTCAGCAATATTTAAAATAGTCTAAAATTATGTTAATGTACAAAATTTTCACAATGTAGTGTTAATTTATGACAAGATTCTGGACAAATAGGTAGTTGTGAAAGGTGTTGAAGTAGAGAAAAGTTGTGGGGTTTAGCAGATAAAAAAACAATTGAATTTTGATAAAAAAAAATTTAATAGAATCCCTGCCATTCATATTGCATAGTAATTTTTACAATTTATTGTCGCAGCAATATTTTCTCATTTTTTAATGCTTTTTGCTACAATCAAAATTTCCCAAATTTTTTTTTTCAAATGAAAACCTGCTCTTGTAAAAAATTTAATGTACACATCACAGTTGTGAGGCACTAAATTCTCTTCAGTTTTATGTGGCATGTATATAGTTTAACCTGCTACATTATTCCAATTACTGACAAAACAAGTTTACATTTAAACCAAGTACAGAATGTGCAGTCGGCAGTTGGCAGTCGGCAGTCGTGCAGTCCGCAGTCCGCAGTCGTATAACAGCCACGCCATGTTCACAATAGACGGCAGTTTGCAGTCGGGGAGGCTACGCATTTTGGCTAGCTTTCTACGAAAGAAATACCAAGTTGTAAGCATACAAATATACATATATTTCACAATTCAAAATCAATAGCCAAGGTAGGTATTGTTTGATTCATCAGTGTAAATAAAACAAGTGAAAATGACACGTAACTGATCAAAAGTAAATAAGTAGGGATCTTTCTAGTCTATTGTCGCCGCTACTACAAATGTCTAAAATTCGTTTGGTATGGGTACAGCAAATTATAGTCTTTGTTTTTTAGATCATATAGCCACGGCCTTTAATGCACTAGGTCAATTAAAAGTTCGTGATTGATTTCTTCCATGCCAAAAATATTCCAAAATATACTAAAAACGCATGTACATATAGCTGTGTTTACAAAACTCTTCTTCATCCCGTATATATATACATATATACACACACACAAAATGACGTCGACAAAATACTGCGATCTGATTGGCTAGCAGACAACTTGCAGTCGAGCAATCGGCAGTCCAAGATTAAGTTTGGCGATCGCCGACTGCAGAGTTGCCGACTGCTCGACTGCTCATTGAGAAGTTTGAAAGGGATATGCGTATATTAATATCCGACTGCACGACTGCGAACTGCAGACTGCCGACTGCACATTCTGGACTGGGCTTTAGAGCCCGTCTACAATAGTCCGAACCTGTGCGTGGTCCGTGTCCTTATCCGAATGTGAGTGACGTCACATTGTCTCACCGAAAACTGCCCTGTCCACAATTGCGATGTCCAATGTCCCAATGTATTGATTTATAAAGTTGTCACCAGAGCGCAGTAAAAGTGCCAAACCAAATGTTTTTTTGTTTATTGTTTTGATGCTTTGTAGTTTGAGATTGAACTTATGAAAGTTGTGGGAATTCAATATTATATATTTATTCAGTAAGGCAAAGTGGCTCTTCTTGACTTACAACACCTTCAATTTCCTTCAATAACAAAAACAAACACCACGTTTTCAAACGGGAACCGGAAATTCAAATTTTGTGAGTGTTCTGTTCTTTTTCTGTGTCCGAAGTACACAGGTTGGGACAAAAAGTTTAAATTGACGAATGTCTTCGGACCAGGTAGGTTCGGACCTTCGCCCACTTGACGCATGACGTCAGAGGGTCACGTGGACCAATCAGCAACGAGTGTCCTACGGACACAGTTTAGGACATTGCTATTGTAGACAGGCCTTTAAACACCCATAACCAACCTGAATAGTCAACAATGTGAGTAGGAACTTGTTCTGGGGTGACATCCGCTGGAATTGTTATTTCTTCCGCTTTTGATGGAACATCCTCAGGAAATTCTTCACTAACAAGCGAAAGTATCAAAGATGTTTTACCCACACCTCTATCACCAACTAATAAAATTCTGACACTGCGACGCATTGAAGACTTTATCACCATCCTAAAAAATACACATATTAAAATTATTTAACACCTGCTTAAAGAGAAATCATATGCATGTACACAATTAATAGCGTTTATACAAAAAAATTAATTTAAATTTTTTTTTAACATACCTGTTATAAATCAAATAAATAATACATAAAAATTAAAACGCTCTCTCGAGCAGAAAATTGATCACACCCTAAATGTAAACAAAGCAGTTTCTTCGACTTATTACATGCTTCCACAAGCGTAACGTAAGAAACACAGTACTGATTAAAATAAGAGGCACACAATTTTTTTATCCAGCCTTCTACACTCAAATCTCAAAGTACTATCAAATATAAATTAATAACGGTCACATTTTAATTTAAAGCCTCCCACGACTCCATTGCATCCAAAGATTACGAAATCACTGCTTCTGCTGCTTCTCTGCTTTCATCACGTCTGTGACTAATTGAAAATTTGTGTAACCTAAGATATGTTTTATTCGCTGCCTATTTTTTTCCCTAGCAGATAGAGTTAGAAACTAAATCAAAAAGTTGGTATATAAAGAACGACTTGAGAGACTTATGTTTTACCCGGCAGAGAAATTGACTTCTTGAAAAATACAATTACCGGTATAATTAAGATTCGTCTGAAGGTGAAACTTTTTGCAGAATACTTCAATGTAAGAAGACTAACAAAATGTATTACAAATAATAAATCTGGTTCGGTTTCTATTTCTAAATATGTTAATTTCTAGACACATTAAACGAAACATTTAGCGGCAGATAGTGACACATCTAGACACATTTAACGCCTTCGCTTTTAAGCCTTAAGCCATTTGTTTTTTATTACACTTATTTTAAATATAATTTCTGTAAATTAGTTTTTTAGTTCAATGTGTAAATATTTACAGTTTCTTTTGTCAGTTTAGCTTAAGGCGGTGCTATTTCTCCTTCCTCGCTTCATAACTTCACCGGCAGTCTTCAACAGGCTGCCGTCAGGGTAGATGTTTCGTCCCGCAGGTAGCCACCAACGTTGTTACATTGGTCACCTGGTAATATAAACACATGAACATAGACATTTTTGCTTATCCCCCCTACACGTCCATTCACCATTTATGGTGCCGTGCATAACACAGCCGTTAATTAGATTCATTCACTGTGTGACTCTTCCACTAGCCATCTTCAGAATATAAATTTTCTTAAACCACACGTAGGTCTGCCAGCTTTTCAAGTAATATTGTTTCAGTCCAGTTAATGTAGTTTGTCAGCGCTCACTGCAGAGCCCGAGATACATGTTTTAACCACCCTCATTTATTAGCAAAGACTGACGCGAGGTCTCATCATTGCAAACCCCAATTTATAAATTGGGTTCCATGTTTCGTTAATTCAAGGGTTAATGTATTTTGCACCCCACAAACTGTAAATCTGTAAACCAAGTCTCGTGTGATTAAATCACCGTCGTTTCTCAAGATGTTCCATTTTTATTTCTCCAAATTCAGGAGAGAGTACTTAGTTCCAGCATTTTGGCCTTAGCAGGAAGTGTGTAGCAGTACAACAGCAAGGGACTTCAGCACTCAAGTGTAGCCTACAAGCTGAGTAGTTCACATGGGGGGGGGGGGAACCCACCAACACATCAGTGATTAGATATTACCATCACCCGGCCTCTGTAGAAGGCCCTGGAAATACCTGACGAGCGCTACGAGCGTCGCGGTGAGGCTGTTGTCCCGGGGGGGACACCAGGCTAGTGGGACACTTGGCCATTGGTGATGGGTCGCGGGTATGCTGCCCCCGCCACGCCACGGGGAGCCATCAACCTTTGTCTTCACTGAACTTCCTTCTGGTAACTATAGTCAAACTTCAAAACCTTTTTTAATTATTCCCTGTGTGCGCCCGGTCCTTTTCCGGTGTAAGGCCTATCCCAGCCGCGTCAACAGAACACGCCCCACACAACACATTACGCGGGGCAGTGAAATATACAGCACGGGCCGACTCCCGCCATACCAGACTTTCAATTAACTGCCGAGTGCACAGGCACTGGCCACATCTAATCGAAGACCTTAATTAATTTAATAGTGAGCCGCGGTCCACACAGGTGGGCATGCGCGTCGTGTTCACAAATTACGGGATTGGCCGACTCCAATCAAACTCTCTCCCTCAACCTCGACTGGTTTGAGGACGTAACTTTAGTGACGGCGTGTCAGAGCACTCAGTGTATAATGATAGTGTACTTTATGTAGGGAAATCGTGTCACTGTAATTTGCAAGTGTAAATGCCAGCGTAATCAAATGTCCACTCCGCACACTCCGTGTGCGACGTGTAAACGTCCGTGCAAAACCGTGTACGTTATTTGTGAAGCTCCCCAATCCAGTTAGGGATCAGCATCCTATGCTGTGTAGGGCCAGTGGTACAGCAGGCATTAGGGACCCCTAACATCACGACCACTGCCGCCGTTCCTAGTGGGCCACGCCGGGGCCTTCGTACCTCACGACCCACCTCGTGGCTAACCACAGAGTTAGCCTGGCGCCCTCCCGGACACGTTTCCCCGCAAGAAAACAGCCTTCCCGCTAGGAACACCGCCGAGTCTCGAACACGAGAACCCGGGCGACGGCAAAGTTGACGTCGTTCCAAGTACTCCTCCGGCTCGTCGAGGCCATTATTGCCTGTTGCTGCTTAAGGCTTGCGTGTGCGCCGGCGCCCGTGCGCAAAATTGTAACAAATGGCTATGGCCGAGAGGGGAACACCCTGCAGAGGCACCACCATAACAATGATGTTCCTTTCATAAGGGTTTTGTTTATGTAATTATGTGAGTGTGTAAATATATATTTGTGTTGTGTACCTGTAGATGTGTTTCCCAGGCGACTGAGTCGCGTCTCCCCGCCTGTGACCATGTGGGCTCCACACACTCGCCCACAAAGGGAAGATGGGGGATTCATGTGCGCGTGGCAAGGGGGGAAGCCGCTGAGACGTCGCGAAGCGTGGGTCGAGTTAGTCGCCTAAGTGGGATGAGAGAGTGCTGTCGCGAAGTTGTGAGTGACAGTCGAAAGGACACTGTCAGTCGTATCACCGTTGTCACGTCCCCGTCATTCGCGTCTTCGTCGGTCACGTCACCGTCATTCGAGTTGTCAGTCACGTCACCGTCAGTCACATCACCATCAGTCACGTCACCGTCAGTCACATCACCATCAGTCACGTCACCGTCGTTCGCATCGGCAGTTACATCACAGTCTTTCGTGTCATCATCATTCACGTCACTATCAGTCGCATCACTGTCGTGTCACCGCCAGTCAGGTCACTGCTAGTGTCGTGTCACCGCCAGTCAGGTCATTGCTAGTGTCGTGTCGCGCTCAAATTGCATGGAGCCGGGTTTCGCCCTGATGGACTGTCTCAGATGGGGGCAGTGACAGCCCATGTACAGTATGTTATGTTTGCAGTAAACACAACTAACGTCATAAACTCTTTTATTTCACCCGAGTTAGGCTAGTTCCCTTGCCACGTGGCACGAACCTTCTCTGCTGGAGCAGCTGGGCAGCGACTCCGAACCAAGGGACCGGCCCTAACGTCAACAAAATGTTTGTGGCATCTCTATACCTACACTACCTAACACTACATGTGATCGGGTTGAGTGGCGACATTTAATTACATTCTCAAATTAAGGAGGACAATGCCCTTACATGTCACCTTACTTACAAGCCTATGATACTGGTGGTCCGCGAAATCTGGGTGCTCAAACTCCTTCCAATTCAGGCCGACCTCCGTAGCATACTCAGATGCACATCAGCTTATGTTGCGAGGGGTTCTGGTTTTGAGTTCCAGGTAAGGCATGGGTGTAAATTTGAATGCATATATTTGATTGTGAAACATATGAAAAAGAGATGCGAGTAAGGAAAAATTGATCAATCGCAGTTGGCCACATGGCATTGACGATCTCTGGGTTGTCTCGAAATAAATATAGGTGAAAACTCTGCCTGGTGAATTCTCAAAAAGAGTCCTAATCACATGGCTAAGACAGCAAAAAAAAATTAATTTGGTTAGATTGTAAGACTGTGTGGATTTATTGTAGGACAGTCACTCTTATATATTGTGCTATATAGCATCCAGCCCATTACGTTGCGTTGCCCGAGCACAGCCCTGCACACTGATTGAACAAAAGTGTCTTAGTTGTGACCGCAGATACTATATTTACTATGCTGTATAACAGAGAAATGTCCGTGCGTATCAAAGCGTAATTATAGTGATGCAGAAACATTTAAGAGTTTGTTATGTGGCTTATGTTAACACAAGATGAATACATGGCACGGATCAATCAACCCTACAAAAGACACTAACATAAAAAGATTCTGGTTTGGACACGTGCGCGACGGCTACATGATCAGCACTGTGCATGCATTAAGATTCAGTTCGCTAAGTGGAATACTGATACATCGGCGCCGGCGGTGCGGTACAATGCGAGACTAATGTCTGCTCTTAAACACGGGCGAAGATTCTCGCATGCACGTTCCACAAGTGTGTAGACGTGGCCTACGGAAAAGTCCTGTGTGAATGAATGATAATGTAAGAAAGTTTAAGTAAGCATGTGCACTTATCATCTGTATATGGCCCTGTGAATGTGAAGAAGGAAAACTTTCACGATCGGGACCTACTCTCGTGGATGGACCACACACATGGCCCTTCAAGTACTAAAGAAATAAGTGAAAACTCGCGAACACAGACTGGCGAATAATGTAATTAAGCTAAGCGGTGAATTTGGTAGAAACTACTGATGTCCCTCGGCATATGGTCCCTAATTTCCTGCCTGCGAAAATGTCCTGTATTGCCCATATAGCTCTCGTCGGTGAGGAAGTGAGTTCAAGCCAATGTGGCCGGGACCGGAAAATACGGGACCTTGAGGGACTTTCACGTGGGTAGGAGGAACAGTAGGTAGTTCAAAGGATAATGCGATGATGTCCGTTTTCACAAGCCCCGTTTTATTTCCGTATAGCAATCCTACCGCAGCCTGGCCGGCACATCGCGGAACGAGCGTCCTCCGCCCCGTGGCTAAACGTACCGGTTACGACAGTTCCGTATATATACACAGCGCGTACGTGGCCCGTCACGTGAGTGGACAGGGTCCAGTAAATACTCGTACTGACTGAGAGAGTTCAGCTATTCGAAAGGCAATTACACGGCCTATGACGTATGCAGCTACAGTACCAAAAAGATCCTTAAAACTGAGAAATCTCCAGCGGTATAACGAATGCAGATAATAGCAGCTCGGCTGCCGAGACAGTCCCGTGACGTTATCACTGACTGCGAACTCCGAATGCAGAAACGCGTCTCCCGAGCGGAGCGGAGCGGAGCGCACATCTGCTTGCTCTCGTGTCTGGTTCACCACTTCCCTCCCCCGCCCGCTAGTGGGCCGAGGCCCGCGGGCTGTGGAGGAGGGGAGGGGAAATCAGCCGGCGTGGGATCAGCCCGCCTCGCGGTGCGCCAGGCTGCAGTTACATGGCTGACATAACACTAGCATAAACACATAATTATTAAGAAAAGACATGACCAGTAATTAATTAATAAAACAAAAACACCAATTGATAAATGAATAACAGATTAATGATAGGCGAAGTATTTGTACAATATTTACACACTCGTGGAGGCTCGTGGTCACTTAAAGAAAAAGGCATAAAACATAATTATATACAACATCCTGACGTCCGCTGACGTGCCAGGGCGCACGCGGGTGTGTCCCTGTTCGTGGCACTTCAAAGTCGGTGCACAGGGGGGGAAACATATCTCCCTTAGGCCCACGTCGGCGGACAGGTACGGCCTCTTCATCTAGGAGGCTACGACGACTGTCGTCACTATGCCGTCGTCCGGGGTCTCGGGCTCGTGTCCCGGTGCGGCTCCTAGCGAGAATGGCTGTTGTTGATGTAGTGTTTCCGGGTGGGCGCCAGACTAGCTCTATTTCTAGTCGATAGGTGGGTCGTGGGGTCGGTTGCCCCTGCGTGGCCCACTAGGACCATCGGCGGTGTTGCGTGGGATATGAGGGATTCCCTACTTGGTGGTGGTTGGGATTTGTATGGTTAATTGATTAGGCGCTGAATTAATGCGGCAAATGATGTGCGTCGTTTATTCATGCGACTGTGGGCTTGGTGTAATACCATGGATTACACACCACGTCGTACAGAGGGTGACGTCACACAATACATAAGTTACAAATACACAAAGTTATTCTGAAAAGTTACGTAATGAAGGCGTGGCACAAGTTTACTAAAATGTTACGTGGTGGCGCGTTGCACAAGTTTACTCAAGAATGGTCCAGGTTCAAGGCGTCGCACAAAATTACTAAAAGGTTACGTATTAGCGTGGCACTAGGCGGTTCTGAGCATGGTTACACAAAAGGGGGTTGAGGACGATTGGAGGCGGCCAATCCTGTATATCTATGTCTCGAGGCAGTGTTCGCGTCCACTGTAGTGGAGCGCGGACCGCAGCTAAATTCGTCCAAGTTCCCTTACGGGGTGTTGTCAGCGCCGGGGCGACTGGCTTTAATTCAAGTTCTGTTGTTCGGGAGGCGGCCCGTGCCGTATACTTAAAACTACCCCGTGGACCAAGTGTGGTGCAGGGGGTTTTAAAATTTACACGGCCGGATTAAGTCCTGGACTGAAAATTTGGACCGGGTACGCACGGAGAGATTAATAAAAAGAGGTTTCGAGGAAGTGACCATAATTACCAGAAGTGAGTTCAATGCAGACAATGGATGATGTCTCTCCGTGGGACGTGCGTCCGCCCCGGTCCGCGAGTCTTGCTGTACTGCCGTCGTGTCATGGCGTCCGGCCGAGGCTCGGTGTCCCTCGCGCCAGGGTTGACCTCATTACGTTATTTTCCAATTTAACAAGTTAACAAGAGATTTTAAGGGCGCTAAATTCCTACATTAATTATTAAGGCTAAATTAACATTACTCATCCCTTCTACAATTTAGAGTTAGTATGTTTACGAATTATGTTTTTTAAACCATACGTCACACCAGAGACTGTTCGTCTCTTGCCGGACTGCTCCGGTGGGGGGTAATAACGAAAAACAGGGGGATAATAATTATGTCACATGAAATACTTAACTAATCTAGGCAGAAGGCCGCCAGGGGAACACTCACACACGTATCGACACATTTTTACACGTGAGTGCCCGGCACTCCTACGTCGCACTTTCATTAAGCGAACGTTTAACTTATACGTAATGTTGTTTATATTCTGTGTGTGTTTTATCAAAGTGATCGACTGTAATGTCGGTCTGTTTATTATGGTGCCGTGTTCTACCTTGTCCGCTGGTGGCTCACCTGATTCGGGTGGGCCGTGGCTATGGGTGCATTTCGTTAGCAGGAACGTATACTGGCGGTTGCAGGTCGGGCTTTGGGGTGGCCTTCGGTCGGCCGATGTCAACTACACCGTGGTTGGGGCCAACTACGGGTCAAATTCAAAAGGATTTGAAAGTACTTACACTATTGCGACTAAGAAAGATGAACAATGCTTGAGGACCCATGGTGCGTGTGTGCTCTGGCCTCTGAGCCGGTCAGACAATGACTGGTGCACCTACGGTGGCTCCGCGCCGCTGAAGCCCACGATTCCCGCGTAAAGCATGGTGAACACGAGAACTATTCGGGCTCGGTGTCGAGGCCTAATCGCACATTGGATTATTTTAGGTTTCTTAAAAACTAAAAAGCATTAAATTTTTATTAAAAATTACTGATTAACCAGAATAAATTTCCGGTCGTGGGATATGCACACTTCCTGCGAAGGAACAGGGCATGTCACACGTCACATGATAGCCATGTGGTGGCTATCGATACATTGGCAAGGGGACCGTTTAACTCGGTTCACTATACTACACCCGGCTGCCCCTGGGGACGAATTTTACGCACTCACTCCCGGGAACATGGTTACATGAGTGGCAGTGGGCAACAATGGTCTAAGCGACTAAGGGGAGCACCGAAGGATTTCGTAAGCACTGACGCCGATCGCACAGGCCGTTATGTCACAACAACACTTACTCTTAAGTGCATCAAACACGCCCGAGCGTGATTTCCGCCGAGGGTGTAAAAGGGCGCCGCGACGAACACCAAAGAGACGACAGCGCCCGGTCGGGTGTGGCGATGTGCCGAATTAAATACGTAATTATTCTGTTCAAATCAAAAACAACCAATTTAATAACAATTTAAAAAATAATTCATTTAAGGGAAATAGTGTCTTATTATTTTATCATCATATATTGTGTAACACGTCTTTTAAGCCCAAAACTGGCCGGATCTGTTTTCCCGCGCTCCACGCGTTTAGGCGCGAGGCCGCAGGGCGGTCTCGAACTCAGTTACCGTCGGGAGCTCGCAGGGGTCGGACGTTCCGCGAACGTTGAGCCATCAACTTTCGCGCTACATCTACATATCAGCAATAGTGTAAGTTTTAAAATCGTTCTTCCAGCTGTGCGCCGACCCCACCCAGTCGCACCATATTTCGTGCGACTCGTAACTAATTAAATTGATCCCAACAGGGAACTTTACATTTTCTACGTTATTTCGTGTCCAGAGATTAAGGACAGCGTAATTGTGTTACGCAGTTTCGGCTTCACAGCCAAATAATTGTTATCATCGACGACTCTTAGCAACGTGTGTCGAGTTCTTACTCGCTAACTTTCCCTTTTAATTTTCATCGTCTGTAAATGTGTAACTTGTAACATGCAATCTGACCGAGT
The DNA here is from genome assembly GCF_032445375.1 of Bacillus rossius redtenbacheri. Classification (NCBI taxonomy): domain Eukaryota; kingdom Metazoa; phylum Arthropoda; class Insecta; order Phasmatodea; family Bacillidae; genus Bacillus; species Bacillus rossius. Next base: position 32,984,436 of record NC_086334.1, on the reverse strand, counting down.
ATCTTCTGATTAATAAGTGACTGTAACGTGTATGATTCCAGCGTACCGGGATACGTACTTTTTTGGGACCTTAATATTTCGCCATAGGTTAGATTGCAAATAACTTTGGAACGTTCGTTTGTATGTGCTGTTTTCAATGCTAACGTAACTGCCTGTAGAAGTTATTGCAGCACAGGAGATCTGTGGCTATCCACCGCGCCATTCACATTTATAATCGGCCATTGTATAAGTCCGTGTACACCACTTGGCAACCTATCCTGGTCGCGCGTACCGTTTACGTAGAAAGATACGTGTGTCGCAGCGGTTAGACAACAGAAGCGGCCAGTACCTGGACCAATAAGTGTATCGGTTCTGAATAAAGTGCAGTGTCGTGTCAAATCGGTTACCAGTTATTTATAAGGCGTCCTGGGTGGCCTGAACAGCCCGGGTAGGTTTCGAACATCGACGCGCTCCTGCCTGCAGCCATGAGGCCGAACCCCCGTTAAAACCCCTGAGATCACTTTCAACATTAATAATCAATTTAAAAACTTAGACAGGCAGCGGGAGTGGCGTCAGCACATAAAAAAATATATATCTCAGAGCAGACGAATGCAGCAGCGACTTCTACCAGAAGTTTCACGAGTTGTATTTGTTTTGCCCAACAAATACGGCTGTAATGAACAGCTGAATGTCTGCTTCCACAACCAGCAACAAGCAATCAATTGCAGTTTGTGCCTGCCTTTCAATGTTTGTGATGTACACAAAATTGTACTCCTGCCCCAGGGCTCCACAGCATAATGGCAGCTATTCCCGGCAGAAGTGACATGGTAAGGCCTCCAAAACACACAAGGATTCCCCCCGGAATTAAGAGCATGGGAACGATCCCACAAGTGATGCGTTCACTACAAGAGCCAATGAGTGAAACTTAATGCCAGACACTCTGGTTGTTTAGTATGGAGAAACTTGATAATGAACATTTCTGCTGCCTCGTGAGAGTTGTTTTGATAAGGGGTAGGAATCTCAAATTAAATTTATTCTCTCATGGCACATTTGATGTTGCTGCAACTGCGTTCAATAGTGCTGTAGGTTATACAATTATGGTGTTGTAATAATACGTGTGAACTCCATATTTATGAAAATGAGTGCAGTTGTAAATATGGCTTGTGTTTCATTTAAACAATACTAAACAAACAACAATATTTATACATAAATTGTAGCTTGCATTCAATATACCCATCTTTTCTCTGACTCCAAATAACAATTAATTACCCTTTGAGTTAGCATATCAACCTACATAGCTCAGACAGATGCACACCAGCTTTCGGTACAAGGAATTTTGGATTTCTCTCTTGGTTAAGGCATGGGTATAAAAATTTGTACTGCTTGAAGTTTATTTTCAACTTCAAGCTAACATCATTTCATGAAACAAGTAGTAAAATTTATGTCTGTTGGCAAAAGCTGTCAACCATTTAAGATTTATAAGAACAAAAATAAATTAATTAATTTACATTTACATTTATTGCCAGTCGTATTTCTCAGAATATTTAATGTGCTTTATTTCTTACCACCTTTTATGATAAAGGAACAGTTTCCAACTCCCGACCAAATGGCACCAGTCATATACAGTAAACTCCCTATTATCCGCGCATGCTACGAAAAAGTACAGTACATATGTAAATCTGTATTTATTACAAGTGAGCAAATTTGCACTCTTGACGAGTGTAATGTGTGCAGTATACAGTAAAACGCCACAGGCGAGCCCAGTGCGAAGGTGCAGATGACTCACGAAGCGGCTTTGCAACACATCGTCGGACTGCTTCACTATTTAGAGGAACAAGACGACGATGCGCAGTTGGCTGAAAAATTTAGTTGCGGAAATTCAATCAAGAATTAATAAAAGATATTTCCAAATTAAGAAACAAAAGCAAGTGAATAATTTTTTTTCTCTTCAAAAAGTTGTAAATTTAAAGAGTTGTGCTTTTTTAATGTCTAATGAAGTGTCTGAGTACTATGTACTGTATATCCTTGTTACGAAGTAAGTACTACAGAGCACTTTTATGTTTCAGTAAAATACTAAAATTTTAGCATCATTTAAACATTTTTACTGTTAATTGTAACTTTTACTGTACATAAATGTTTAGATTTTTAAGTTGAAATTAATATTTACTTTTTTGTTTCCCATTTTTGGCTCTTTTGCGGATTATCCGCGATTTTCACTATCTGCGGTGGCCCTGACAATTTCGTGGATAATCGGGAGTGTACTGTAATGCTCATTGTGAAAGGCATTAAGAATCAACACACAATAATTTTGTTAGTATTTTAATAATAATTTTTTTTTTTTTGCTATTTCTCAGTACATTTCATTTAAATTTTGGTCAGTATGCCAGCTAACCCATGCATGGTAATAGAACACAATCTTGTGTAAACACAGGACATCATACTGCTTTGCAGTAAATTATTACCACAACAGGCTTTAATACAAGTTAAAATTAATCTACAGTTAAAATGATATTAGATCAGAATTTATTGTTATATGAGGCAACATTCTTTTAACTGCAGAATATAAATTATGAACCAACGCACTCGTGAGATTCCGAAGTAATTAATGTTCATTTCCAAAAACAGCAACAGAGATTTTTAAAATCATAACTGCAATCTGTATGGTCCACATTAACTTTACTAAAACTACCCGTTAAATATGACAATATTTTCACAACTCTGAGTATTGATCTCATATCATCTGTGCAGTGGTAACACTTCTACAGCAACCAGGTTGCCTTTGCAAACAATAATATTAACTATGAAGTCTTATAAAACTTCCTATCCACCTGATAGACTTTCCTTGCAACACACAGAAAATAAATTCAGACATCATTTGGACCATTAGGCTTGTAATGTTATTTAAAAAGACAAATATTTTATATTTCATTAAAACTTCGGCAAATGGTTAAAAAATTACCCTAAAACACAATTTTGTCCAAGACATAAAATTACAATAAATATTGCTAGAAAAAAGTGAAAAAGTCTACGACTGTACCATATTTACAAAATAAAGTTAGACCACCAATTTTGCAAATCATACAAAGCTGCCTAAATTTGAATAACGATAACAACAATAAATGCTCTATCACATCATTTAAACACTTTAATGTTGACAGTTTTCAAGCACACATTTACCCATTCATTACAACATGGATTATAAATGGACGACAAATGACTTTGGTACGTTAACTATTACCTAGAGGGACGGCTGCCCCACTCCGAATGGCTCGGACACAAGCTAGTGCAAAGTTGGACAACTGGAGTGGAACAGTGGGGAAGAATCAGTTTGAATACAACTGGACATTGTGAGCTCTATTTATACTCTTTCGAGGAAACAATCACCAGGTCAATATCTGTGGGATTTTTTCCAATTACACTACTTCAACAAACTGCCTATCTTCGATTTAATGCTTATACTTAAAAATTATGTCACAAACTATGTTTCAAACAGTGAAATTCCTAAGTAAAACATAACAAATGATTTCCAACATGTTCCCACCACAAATATACCAAACAATTTAGTCCCATATAATAAAACATTTATAACTAAAGACTAGATACATTTTAATTTAATCTCCTTTTCCTTCATACTTACAAATGTATTCAAAAGTAAGCAATGACTAATAAAAATTTCATTTGTTTTACAATATCCGAAAAATATTTTTCATTCCTTTAAGAATCACAGTAAAATATTGTTTGACAGCACTAAAAAACCATGAGCATAAAATTGTAATTTGCCATATGTCCAATAGCCGGTGTTAAATACTACAACAAATTATAAAAATAACTACATATTTTGTTACCAGGAAATTGCAATCTTTGATCTAAACATGTATGTAGGTTTCATGTATAAATATTTCAAATAAAGAAAAAATACTAAATGCAATCAACATACGTGGCACTAAGTAAAAAGGAACAAAAAACTATAGAAAGAAATATCATTACAACGAACCTGGAAAAAAAACTCTTGTTTGTACATTTAGAACTGCTGACATTATAAAGAACTCATCATAAATACTTCAGTGCCAATAACATATGTGTTTCCTTTGAACAATGTCACTAAGTATTATATTGCTATTTCTGTACACTTGAAAATTACTGCAATGAATCTGTAATTATGTAACAGGTTGTCAACAATATTCCCTCTTTTTGTTTAATTTAGTACCACCATAGTTTTACATGTTTTGACTGATTGCTATTCATGTTAAATCCTTTACAATAATAAAACAAACTGCAAAGAGTTTCGCAGGAAAAAATACAAAATAAGATTAATTAAAAAAAAAAAAAAAACTATTATAATCATCAACAATTAAAATCTTACCAATCTCACTATAATTACAATTGTAGAGAGTGTCATAAATATATATAAATTGCAATAGTTTATACATGAAAGAAACGCATGTAACAGAATACAATCCCATTTGTAGGGCAAAGAAGTCACTTGTACAAAACAAGATCAAAATGATAAAAATATACCATCAAGAATCAGAACTTAAATGATATAAAAAGTTTATTGTTAGACCTTTTGCTGTCTGCAGTATATACGTATCAGTTATAACAAACATGCATAGCATACAGTTAAGTTATTCAAGTAGTTAAGTATTTTTTGCAACACTTAAATACAAAGTTTTTTTTTTTAACACTCATTTTGATACCCACAACTATTAATATTCCTGCGTAAAAGTGATATTTAAACCAGTGAGTGTTTGCATCAGCTCAATCACCCACAGAACCAGGGTTTATTGCGCACAATGCGCACATTGCGAGATCCATAGTTTGGTCGGTAGGCGTCGCCAGGGCGTTCAGAACACGGCGCACGGGGGGCGCGGCTAGAAGTAGTCCCTGCCCGTGTGGGAGCGGCCGGGCTGGGGGAAGCGCGTCTTGGCGCCGCGGCCGCCCGCGCTCGGCACGTGCCTCCGGGCGTTGCGCATCTCGCGGTCCATCTCCAGCTCCTCCATTCGCTGGGTCAGCGTCAGCTTCTGCTGCACCGCCAGCCGCAGCAGCTGGTTCAGGGTCTTCTTCTCCTCCTCTGCGGCCGACAGCTGCCGCTGCAGCTCGTCCACTTGCGTCACGTACTCCTCGCAGCGGGCCGCGAACATCGCTCGCAGACCTGGCCGCAACACACAGCCGTCAACCACACGACACGGACCCAGTTCTGATTCTTGGCACAGGTGAGTGATGGGAGGATTTCGCGCGGTATGGAATCATCCCCCAGTTTAATGGCAAGTCGTAAATTTGGAAAATAACAGCCTCACCGAAAGGCTATTTCAACACATTTTTCACATACATATTTAAAATTCATTATCAAACATACGAAGTATCTTTATTTGTTTTCTCTATATTTTTTTTTGTTACAGTAGGTGTTAAAAGAAGAAAAGGACACCACCACTGGACCAGCAATGGCCAATGGTCTTTTTGTAAGGAACCACAACACCATTGGCCGGGAGTGATTACTGCAAACCATGGAACTTGAAAATAGAATTTTAACTTAGGTCCTCTGGAATGCTAGTCTAGCGCATTCGCATTGTGTATGATGAATAAATTATGGCTTAATGTCGAGGTCATTCGAGAATGAGGGGTGAATGAGATGTGAATGGGGCACTGATGGAATTAAAGTGTGGGAAAGACGGGAGTACCCTGAAAAAACGCACCTGTTAACAGCCACGTTTCCCACATGCGAGAAAAATTAATCAATCTGACCAGGAATCAAACCAAGAACACCCTAGGACTCCAATATCTTACCACTGCACCATCTTGCTCCACTCAACAAAAATTATATTTTGACAAGCACACGAAAACTAGGTACTAATATACAAAACAGTAATGTCTAGATACGTACTGGAGAAAGTGGCTGCATCTTCTTTAAGAAGCCGCAGCTCATTGCGTAGTTTCATCATCGTCTCACTCACAATCGACTTCTCATTCTCGTACTTGGACTTGAGGTTGGTCAGTGCTATTTCAGCAGTGTTTTTGTTGGACTTGAGAACAGTGCGTAGAGTTGCAATTTGCTCACGTTTTGTTGACAGCAGGGACTTTAATTTAATCACTTGTTCCTGTAGTTCAGTGAGCTCTGCTTCCTTTGAATCATTGTTTATTGCTGAAAATTAAAAAAAAAAATTAAAATATTAATATGTTTTACAAATAAAAATTCTGAACCACAAATGATATAAATATAAAATTCATTAGACATTTGATCATCTTTAATACAGTAAACTCCCGGTATATCGCGCCTCGATTGATCGCGGAATCGGGTATATCGCGGGTCAAACCATGTCCCCCAGTCAGAAATGAATAATAATAATGGAATAAATGGTTGACAGCCGATTAGGATAATTTTGCGTTGTAACTAACAAACTAAGCATCGGGCAGAAAAAAGCCTAGGCGTAGAAAATGTCAGCAGTAAAATTCTAAACAAGATATCTCCGTACATTATTCCTCTATCTTGTAGGGTTTTCAAATTATGGTCCAATCCAGCCCAGTGATATTTTCTGAAACACTAGTTCTTAACGTCGCTTTATCTCACAAATGAAGCATCGGACAGGGGACCTGATAAAGCCCACCGTCCAGCGACATTATCCAGCGTGACTCGGCTGGGGATTGATGTTGGATAGGCTTGGTTGTCGGCAAGCGCTGGGAGGGGAGAGGCGAGCCGAGAATATGGAGAGAGGTAGAGATTAGAGCGGGCAGAAACACGAGGGGGAGTGGGGGAGGGAGAGTGTTCACGCAGCACACAGGCAGAGCATGAGTCACTTGACTGAAAAGCGTCGCTGCGTACAAGGCAAAATCAGGTAGTCCGGTGTTTAAAATTCCACTCCAGAATCTTAATTGGTACTTTACTGGACATCTGTATATAAATGTTTTGTTACAACTTAAACCTACAGACGTAATATTATTGGGTAATTCATTGTATTATACAAGTTCATCTTTTTACTTTGGTATAATGTTTTAACATTAAATAGTAAAGTAAATTGTCTAGCGTATTTTTAATCTTTGCCCAGGAATTCCCAGTGGTCCAATATTTACGTGAACCTTACTGTACCACTTTTGCCGTGAGGTAGTAAACAAGTCCCGGAAATGTTTATGTGTAGCGGTCTCCCGACCTTTAAACAGAGGCTGGGAAATATAACACTTGCCGATCCGAGCCACACACACTCAGCAACTCGACACAGCGTTTGGTGAAATAAGTAAAGACAAAGTTTAACACGGTTTTTAATACGGCGTCACTGATTGCGCTAAGATTAAATTGGCGCAATTTTTGTTTCCCACATGTGACCATTTATAATTTACTGTAAGCATGGATAATAAAGTTTAACCACTTGACACGATAGACGATTCTTTATTTTTTATTGTACGAATGCTAGAATCGTTTTTTTCCTGTATCTGCGGCCTGCTTCTACAAAAGACAAGCTATCTGTAAGTAAATCTAGAATTTTTATTTTGTCAATCAAACTCGGTACTTTGCGATTCATATTCGGTTTGAAGTATCACTACAGCCTTTCTTTTTAGAAGACTTTGACCACAGAATCGTGTGTAACCGCACACACTGCACTTACTTTGTTACGGACACTCAGACGAAGCAGATACTGTGGCTGACACCACGAGACTGGCAGAAGCTTGTGTGCCGCACGTGTGTATGGCGGCGTGTGGCGCGCTCGTAGGCCGTGCGACAAACTGTGCGCGGCACGCGGAAAAATAAAAACAATTTATCTTTAAACGCTATTATTTTTATTTTTTCACCCGTGTTTAGTGAAAACTGCGGATGCAAAGTCCGCACAAAGGCGGGCCGTCTATACTGTGCGTGCTTGCCGACCTATTAGAACACCGGCGGTGTTTTATGCCTTTTGACCTTAGTCACATCGAAACATCGCGGTTATGCAACAACGCGGGTAAAAGTTATGTCCCCCGACAACCGCGTTAAATAGGGAGTGTACTGTACTTGTGTTATAATTATTCATACAAGTTGCTTCTGTTGGTAATTTTTTTTTAATCTAAGGGAAAAAGGATCAAATCAAGCAGTTTAAACTAGGGGTGTGTAGGAATGATTTTTTAATTCTGAAAACTTTTGGGCAGGAAATAATTTTTCCAACAAAAATCTGTATGGAATCCGGAAAATTTTTTTTTAGTGAAATAAACAGTGCTCACTAATTCCATACAATCAATGTTTTTCTTGAAATGTCTATGCCAGAGCAAATATTAGTTTTTTGATGTGAAGCAAGTATAAAATTTAATATTTAAAATATTTGCAAAGTCAAATTGTATTGTGAATATTGTTTTCAGGGTTGCATTAAAATACATTAATCATATAATGTTAAAACTGATTAAGTGATTGTTATTAAACAATTGGACCCTATTTATAACATAATTCAATAAGAATTATTAAATACCATGCATAATATTAATATTGAGCAATGAGCATTAATAAAAGCAAATGGAGTGTTACATTTGATTTTTTAACCAACTAATTTTATTCAAGCAAAACATATGAAACATATATATGTATGTATATATGTGTGTGTGCGTGTGTGTGTGTGTGTATATATATACACACACACACATATACATACATACATACATATATATCATTTCAAGAGCGAATCTTATGCTTCCAATGTTTTAAAGCTTTGCAACAAAAGTGAAGCTTTACATCAGACATGAAGCTTTGCATCACAACCGAAGCTTCAGATTTGCTTAGTCAAAGCTTTGCACAGGCCAAAAAATGTCCTTTGTAACATTAAAAACATACATCTTAGGGCTTTTGGGTGGTTAGGTATTCTAAGTTAAAACTGTTGGGGTGAAAATCTTAATTTTAAAACAAAATTGGGTACAAGGTACAAATGTTTTCTAGCTTTATTTATGCTATGAAGTGACTTTTTTTTTAAAGTCAACCTTCTGAGCTGCCATGATAAATATCGCCTGGCTGCAGTTACTTCACTTGAGGGGCAGGGGCAGGCATGCATCTACACTGTTGCTGTGCATTATCTACCCTAAAAAAATGTCATGCATGTCAGCATGACTGATTCCTTATTACAGTTATTACTAATGTTTAGATCTGGATGTTTTTCACCAGATCCATAACTATTTCTATTGAATTTTTTTTTAACCAACTGCCAGGCACAGTTCTGAGTGCTGTTTTACAGACATATATAAGGCCTTATCTGTTTGCTGGCAGTTCTAATATTTTTTTTTTACTCTTTCTGATAAAATACTGTTTTTAATTGTCTGAGTAACGACGTGGTATTTTTATTTATCAGTTGTCCCTAAATTTACATAGTTAATGGAATTGCAGTGAAAAATAAAAACATTCCACATAAATAGCCCTAAAAAATCATGAAAATTCCTCTCCCCCCAGGATCTAATATGGAAAAAAACCTTAGCAATCCCAAAACTTTTCCAGAATCTTGGCATCCCACACAGCTCTAGTTTTAACATAAATTTATGTTAAGTATTAATAATGATTTATTTGATATAAAGAAGTATGTACAGAAAAATAATATAAAGCAAAAGAACTGTAAACTAGTTTAGTTTTCCTAATAGGCTAATAATATTAATGTAGTACAGGCTGCCAACACTGGTGTAATAATGGCAGAATCTGAGAAAATGTTAGCATGCAATGATAGTGCTTCAGTATAGAAATTCTGACTGTTCATCCGTCACTTAACCTTACCATTACATACTTTATATTTATGGTAGTCATCTTTGTAAATGTCTGTTACAATAACGTGGTCTGTAAATAATTTAAATGTCAATTAAGCGCAAAATTTTGTCTTTTACTGTGAGTAATTAACTGAACTTTTTTTCTGTATGTATTTTATTGAGATGGCAGGTTGTAAAAGATGGAAAACATTCTCAACTGATGAAATACTAAACATTTTAAAGTGCATGGACGAGCATAAAGGTACTCGTGTTTCACTCACTGAGAGGTTACGCGTGCCTATTTCAACTCGGAACCCAATTATGGGAAATTGTGAAATAATTGAAAAAAATTCAGACCAGTGTGGTGATAAAGTAGCTACTGTATTTTTATTAATATTCTTAACTTGTAAATGTCTGATGCTAATATGAATTGCTAATTGAAGTATGAAAGTACATAGGTATACTGTATGCTTACCTATAATAGTCTATACAGAATATAAGTATAAGAATTTAATGATAATTATTCTATTTAGATATTCTTCACAATTCTTAACAATTTTGTGTATATCAGAGTATGGTTGGCCTATATTCTTTCATATATCACTGTTCTCTGAGCAAAAAATAATTTTTCATAACATTTCCCTTATTTTACACTTTCTCACATTTTACAACATTTTCAGACACCTCCTTGAATAGTGTACAAAAAAAGGGGTTCTACTGTATTTGTATTTACATATAACTGTAAAACCCAAGCGCTACAAAAAATTTAGCTTGACTGTACTGATCAAATTTTTTTCAAATTATTAAATTGAGCAAAATAGGTATTTACTGTCATTATAGCTAACCTACAAAACACTTAACTCACCTTCTGATATATTTGCACGCATACCCTTGATCTTGGAAAGATCAATAGTATTTTCCACAGCAGTACGAAGATACTTTATTTGATCTAAAATAGTTTCCACACGTTTTGCCATTCCAGCTGCATCATTCAAGCTCTCCAGATCTTTCAACGAAACATCAGTCTTCAACTGACTGCGAAGTAGCTCAATTTTGGACATAGCAAAACCATCTTGTGGTTGCACATCTAGTAGAAAAAATCCCAAACACTTTAGAACTTAAAAAGCAAAACACTTGTACAGTTTTAGACACCTATGCAAGCAAATATTTTAATATTAGTACACATAAAAAAATTATTCTAGAAATTATTGCACTAATAATAGAAGTCAAAGTTTAACAAACACAAAAACTAATTCTGGTCTTTACCAAACAACAGACATGACATACAGCGATTCTCATAGAGTAATGTATAATAGTATGTTGTATTGCGGAATATCATGTTCAACACTTAAATGAAATTCATCTGTATTTATCTAAGAATACCAAATGAAAATTACTTTATGAGAGATATTATCAAATCAGAATTTAAAAAATACATATGAGCATTAGGCATGACCAAAAGTCAAAGGGTGAAACATTTATTGTTTAGCAATACTTTGCAGCAAACAAAGCTTCTGAATAACCAGTAATGGTTCATGTAATTTTCGAGACACATGCTAATAAACATGTTTGCAACTTTCGTAAAGCTAAACCTAACAGTAATAATAATCACAATGCTCCATTCATTTTTCCTTGGAGCCTGGAAAATCAATACAATTACCTGAAACAAGAATAATGACCTAATTGTGGTTTAATTTCTCAACAAGGTCATCAGCGTCGATGAAGGGTGGAGAGAAGAAAGTGCAAACAGATTGTCACCACCCACCACCTCCAGCTAGCTCAAATTTGGTGATGAGTGGAACATACAAGTTAGAAGCAGGTCATGAAGAAAGAAGAAATTTATAAACAATGTTCGATGGATTACCTGTTTTTTTTTTTAATTATGTAAAAATCACACTATATTCGGAACACAAGAATACAAAAAAATTAAATGTATTAAAAAATACATAAAACACTGAGCCATCGCCCGGCCACAGCCTCTTCGGCCTGCTGCCCGAACGACCGCTCGGACAATGGTGCTCGGACAATGACTGAATTTTTACAACCTTCCTTCTTTGTGCGGGCAGTGTCCTGAGCTCGCTGACATAATTTTCAGCCAATCATGGCACATAGCAACAGAAGCTTCCACAAAATGCTTACTTCTGTTCCCACGACGCAGTGATTTTGTCTCTTTCTCACACTCCCGTTACCGTTACTCACACGCCTAGCGTGTGAAACAAAGCCTCGGTTGTGGAAAAAACTAAGGAGAATTACGTCAGAATGCCTTCCCACATAAAAAGGCCAGCAAAAAATTACGAGAAAAAGAAATTTATGAATTTTAAAAATAAAAACAATAAACCCGGAGAATTATTTTCACAATAACTTTGAAAAAGGAAAAACTTTAAATCTAACCTGAAATAAGGCAAAAAATTTATAACAAATTATTATTAATGGATTGCATGAGGAAGGCTGTAATCTGGGTTGTTACAAGATGGAACGAATGGGTGGTGGAAACGGAAGTACTCCTAGGAAGCCCACTTGCTCATGGCCATGTTACCCACTTAAGAAAAAATTCATTTTTGATCTCGTCGGGAATGAAAACCCACCCACTGAGGCCACTTTGAAACAGTGAGAACGCAGAAACAAATACCTGGTGTCATTCCTCCGTGTTTCTCGTGGTCGAGCAGAACCCTGCTAGGAGTCTCTCCGTTCACAGTGCACACGTGGTGGTACAACTGCGCCAGCTCGTCGGAGATGGTGAGCAGGTCGTTCTGGGCGGTGTCGAGGGACGAGCTGGCCTCTCCCGCCAGTTCTCCCAGCAGCCTCACGTCATTCTGCAGGTCCACCACTTGCTGCTCGTTGTCTAACAGCTGCCACAGAACCACAGCAATTACTTGACATCCAACAAGACCACGCCAGTGTTGGGTTGGACAGAATCTCTCTCGAATCTGAATCACTAAGTGAGCTTCCAATCCACCCTTCATAGCCAAATATGCATCTTCGGTCAAGAATTAACTAATAAATTAATACATGTGCAAAATACAGGCACCAATTGTTTTTCTTTAACATAAACCACTTGTTGAATCAGCTCTGCTTACTAATTAATGATAATAAACTTTGTCTTACTGCTCTTCATATATCACGGATCGTCATTTCACCCACTCATTAATTATTACAAAGTTGTTTTGTAGAACAGCCTTTTTCGAATTTATTTATTATTTAAACGTTTACATTCCCTTGATATGTTGGTATTACACCATAACACCAAGTTGAAAAATAACTTCAAACAAGACACAGGCAAGTGCTGAAGCACTAATAGGTGGCTGCCAACTTTGGTTCCTTAGTTCAAATCTCGAGTAAGAAATTGGTATGTGCTGTGTTTTTACATGCAATTAAGGAATACTACAGCTTGTAAGCCGCCCCAATAGGCTCAATAATATTTTTTTTTAATTAACAAGAATATACAAATAAAAATTACCTTGTTCTTAAGGTTTGTGACTTCAGTACGAAGCTGCTGTGTAGCATCTGTACAGTTAAGTCCTTTCTCCAACTCCTGCAGGTCAGCCCGCAGTTGATCTATCTCCCGAGATGCCAGGGAAAACCAGTGTTTGTACAGTGTTACTGATGCATTCAATTTGTCAAATGCTTGAGTCTAGAGAAACAATCAGTAATAACATCTCAACACTGACAGCCATTAATTGATGATAGTTTTAAATAAAATATTGTACAATGCTAGTGATGGCCCGATACTGAAAAAACCCAATTCAGATTCAGGGAACATGGCAAGTTCACGTGGGAGGTGAGAAGTGAGAGCAGATAGTAGCTTGTGCGCTCTCTCTCTCTCTAAGGCTTTCTCACACTCTTGCTTGCTCCCTCTCTTCTGCTTACATTCTATCTCTCGCTCACCCACTCACCCTCCCTCCCTCCCTAATGCAAGTAATCAAGGAGGGCAGGAAGCAGACACAGAAGTACCGACAACATCAATGTCATATTGCCTTTCCTGCCAACCTAAGATGCAGTACACAAATAGTTCCCTTGTTATATTCTAAGCAGCTCTGAAACTGCGTAACCAACAAACAATAATACAGTAGAACCTTGTCTTTACATATTTCAAGGGGCCAGGACAAAAATGTGTAAAAAACATAAAAAGAGGGAAAAAAAAATGTCTGAGATGCTTACATTTTTATATATAAACTAGATATACATTATCTCACACACTAAAAACCATAAATCCATCCAATCTTGCAGTTCTACACAATTGTTTAAATTTAAACATGAAATTTTTGGTTCTTGATTATGAGATAGTGTTGAAGCATTTTAATATGTCTACTTTAATATGTTTACTTTTTAATATGTCTAACATGATGGTATAGTTAACCATGACATTTGGTACACTATTAAATGCAGCACTGTTGCAATGTAAATTGTGAGAAATGCTTTTGTATAAACTATAAAGCAAAAATAAAAAATAAAAAAAGTAATTCATTAATAATATAGGGAAAATGGAGGTGCAAGAATAAACTACAGTCAAACCTCTATCTATCGTTTTTCAGGGGACCAACAAAAAAATTCAGTAGATGCGGACAATCAATAGATGTGGACTTTACTCTAAGAAATTTAAAAAATATTTCAACCTCAAAATTAGTGTCAGAAATATATCAGTTACTTGTCATTAAAGTTAATCAGTTGAAAAATAAATAAAAATGGAAGTATTTTACTTAATTCAATTTACACTTGCAAAAGAAAACATACGCACAATAAATATACATGTAAATTAAAGTCTTTTTCAATATCCTGAAGTCTGAAATATGTTTACTCATGTCATCAAATGTAGAGCTGTACTGAAAAAGCCGATTTTGCCAATATTTAGTTGAATCAACATTTCTACCGACTTCCGATACGCTTGTCAATTTTCGGCCGATATTACTGAAAAACGAGAGAGACTGCCATAACCTAAAAATCCACGATTACCCTTTTCACTTTTCGTAGTAGTACTGCATTCTTTCAGATCGTATTATTTCTTCGCAACATGTGCCAAACGTACATATAAAAATTTAACATCCTTTTTTTCAATAATGTTCTTTAATTTTAATATGTCATAAATAAATATATTACCGTCACGGTAAATATACATCTCGGTTGTTACGGTAACTGTAGTGCAAATGTGGTAGCTATCGTGCTTCTGTAGTAATTATGGTATCGACAAAGAATCTTTAGTTCTTTTTATGGTAATTATCTTAGGATAACAATTGGGTTTGTACTGTAGTTATGGTACATCATCCATATTTCTTCGTAAGTTGTTCATTTGTCTTTTCTTCATATTTACGTGCTCCATTACTTGGCTGCAGATTTAAGGTGATTTCTACTACTGTATACTATCGTTACTGTTTATATGACGGTTTCTTTCTAAGAAATGGTTATTTCTGCAAAAACCTTATGGTTAAACGATCATCTATTATAATTTATAGTGACGGGACCACATATTTTGTACGATCAATGCGGACAAAACGATAATTCGAACATCGGTACAAGCGGACTTTTTTAACCTTAGTTGTATGGCAATTTTGCCGGGACCGTAGAAAGTATACGATAAACACGGACAATCGATACATGTGAGTTCGATAGATAGAGGTTTGACTGTACTTTAATTATGAAAATTTGTAAATCCCGGTTACATAAAAATGAGGTATCTACTGTCATGGTACCTTTAAAAGGGTCATAATAAAGATGTAGTCATAAAAATAGGGGTCATAACAACTAGGTTTTACTGTAATTTCTTTTGGGGCTCTATTACTATAAAACTTAATTATATGTTTTTGTAAATGAATGAACCTTAATCCAACAACAAAAATCTGAAGAACTTTGATATTTATACACGCTGTCTTGAAGAGTACAATCTAATGGAATCAGAAGCAAACAAACAACATACTAATAATATTAAATGGGAACTTGAATTGAAACATTTAAGAAAGTGATTAAAACTAGTTTTCTCCACAGAGAAAAATGTAAATGAATCCCAACTATAGCACAATAATATCATAAAAATTATATCAACATTTCTTAGACACTCATTAAAAATTGTTGTTTATTTGACTTTCATCATGAGAACTTATGGAGAATAAGGCCCCACCATATTGGATTTTTTCAACTTTTTGTTATAATTCTAATTTAGAACTATTTAATCAAAATTTTAGCATGTCAAGACATAAATCATATCTCCCAGACCTTCTTTACCTTGTTGCAACCACATATTTACTAGCAGGATCTGCAGCAAGGAAATTACTTATTATTTTACGTGGACGACTACAACTATCAAAATAATCACACCAGTTCACAAATGAGACTACAACGAGTAGCTAAAGCTAAGTCCTATGGCATGTCATACCAAAAAATTTCAACCGGAAGCTACTGCAACCTGTATCTAATTATTTGAAATTGCAAGATGTCGAGGCAAAATAGACTTTAATATGATCTTTTCTGTATTGATATTTATACTTAATATTTGCATCAACCCTAGTGATTTCCCAAATTTTTTCCAGTATCTTCGGTCAACATTTTAATTTTCCCTTACTTCAAGGTTTTCTACACGCGTGGTTCAAAGTACAGTGAAAGATCTTCAATCCAGTATCCCATGGTTCGGCAGATTCTATAATCTGGCACTTTTTGACACAATCACGTTCAAATTTTCTTGGGTGGATTACAGCTGTTGACCTCACCCCTCAGCATTATTAGTTCAGAATTTTTCGCTAATACCGTATTGGTCCGAAAATAGGCCGACCCCTTCTACAGCACACTCAAAATCAGGGAAAAATAAATTTTAACTGAAATGATTATCAGCAGCATATTACCACAGTAACACTTCAACTAAGTTAGTATTTATTGAACTGACAAAATGTGTTATTCTTTCGTTTATCTTCACATTCTTTTGTAGTGGTGCCAACATTTTATACGGCAATGGCTATACAGTAGAATCTCGTTATAAAGTACATCAATAAAGCCTCAACTTTTATACTTAGTAATGAAAGTACTTTATTCTGAAAGTTACCTTTAAAACGTAGTATTTTTGAATTTTTAAAAATAAAGTAATAGGGGATCAAATGTTACATTAGCTTGGAAGCAAATATTTGTAAAACAACAAGAATTTAAAAAAAAAAAAATACTGAACTTAATACAGTAGCCTAAATTCTAGGCCTCCATATACAAAATTTATATCTGTCGAACACAAAATGACAAATGGGTTAAACTTTTTTGTAGATATGTACATTTATTGGGATAGAATTCCCTCATAATCTCCTAGGCGAAGTCTCTTGCGACCAGCAGATAAAGATGACTGTTCATACAGTTTAATAATTTTTTCGCAATCTTTTATTATTGTTGACATTGTAGTGGGCACCAAACCAAACGACCGTGCCACATCTGCATTTTCCTGCCTTTGTCAACTTATTTTAAAATTTCCACCTTTTTCTTTCAAAGTAAACTGTTTGCGTTTCTATTTATCTTTTTGGCCATCCATCCTGATTAAAATATTCAATCAACAATATTGTTTGCCTCGCGCCACGTCATATGTAAACAAACCTCACATCCATAGATAACGATAACACCACACTAGTAGCGCGCGTCGCGAGCATGGCTCTGCCAGGCGACATTCCTATCTTCATGGCAACACAAATAAAGCGTGTCGGCCATTTTGTGACACCAAATAGTTCAAAACTTAACCTGCATAAATTAACATTGGATATAAGTTAAAATATAATTTTTATTTAACGTTTGTATCGGCGTTAATAAAAACTTTTAGAACGTGCTCTACAAATAACCAAAAGCTGAGCAGCTAAAAACAATTGTCTTGAAGAGAGGTGAGACAACAATTGATTGTTTAGATCGTCTCGTGCACTAAAGTGTGTGATCCATGGAGGATGTAGAATGGAGCATAATACTGTAGTATGATTCTATGAATCGTTGAGACTTTGTTTGTTCATGTTTTATACTTGTTAACGATTCTTGAAAGCGATAAAAATTAATCATTATGTACATTTATATTAAAGAACACCGCTGCAAACACAGTAACAATTATGTAATATTTTCCTGATAAATGGAAAAGAATGGTCGTTGTAATGAAAGGTAGGATACGTTTTTAATGTTAAAATGAAATATTTTTACACTGTTTACATTGGTGTTTTGGGCGGGAATTTAAAATCATACGTTGAACTGAAAGATACGTTATTCTGAAGTACGTTGTAACGGAATTTCACTGTATTTTCTAAGTTCATAGAAACTGTGACGTAAAAACATTTACTGGTACGTTTAATTTTGACGTAAAAAACCCAAAATGGTTTCATGTAGTGGTGCACCGATGCGGATACCGATGAATCGTAATCGGCGATTATGGTTACTTACTGATTAATCGTAATCGGCGATTATCTTAACGATTACTTTGCCGATTATTTACGTCCCGGCGTAATTAAGTAGGTTTTTACCGTGTAATATTTTGTTACACATTTTAGGACGAAATACGGTAATATTTGTATATATTACAAAATTCATCTAACTGCATCATATCATAATTACAGATATTTCGTTAAGTTTAATAAATCTCATTGCCTCAAACAATAAAAAATGCATTTTTCCTACACGTTTATTTACGTTTCGTCTTTTGTTTAGTGGCCTTGTACATTACGTATAGCCAGAGAAGTAAAATAGATGGCACGCAATCAAAATACCACAAACAGTTGCAGTAGATTCTATGACAATCGATCTTTTCGAGTCGTAGTAGCGGTTCAAAATCGTGGTCCCGATACCTTCTAGTTTTTATCACTGGGTTTTACAAACTCGTTATGGGCGTCTTTGGTAAGATTATCCGTTTGTTATTTGCATGTGACGTGAAAAGTGAAAAAGTATTTATAATTTTATATATTCAGTCAACATAAATAAAATCACATGTGCTAGAATTGGTTTTTAGTCATTTTTATATAATTATAGTGAGATGGCGAGTAGGGAGAAAAAAAAAGTGAAGTGTGGAAACATTTTTCTATAAACTCAAGTGAACAAAATAAAGCAGCATGTTTACATTTTTAAACGGTAATTTCTTGATGCAACCTTATGTGATAGTTAGAGCCAAGATTTTATGGTGTTATGAAAAAGGACTTTTCGTCATTAAGAATTGTGGATTTCGTCTTTATCGTCATAAAAAATTAAAACACATGTAATAACATGTACACACCTAGCAGAGCTGCCTTGATCAAATGCTTCAATAATTCGTGGTTAGAGACTTAAAATATGCACATTAAACAATACTATGTTCAGAGTACATAAAAAATTAACAACTAAAATATTTAGTATTCTTATGCAGGTAAGTACTGTTCCTGAGTTCAGGAGAGAGTCTAAATTAATTAAAATAGAAACTACAGTTAAACTTTTGTTCTATAAATGCAATATAATTAAGCTCAGGAAAAAGCCACCATTGTCAGCAGTTCAGCATTCTCTGGTTTTAGAGATCTTCTTCTGTCACTTACAACTACAGAATACTTAGAAAAAGATCTTTCTGAGTCCACATTCGTTGCAGGTATCCATATTAACTTTAAAGCAGCAGCTGCAAATTCAGGATAATCCACTTTCATTTTGTTTACTTTATGGGCCCAACATTGTATGTGGTACATGTGGTCACCAAATACACCTTCAAGGGTACCAGCAGATTTTGTCATGTACCTGGCACTATCTGTAACATACGCAATTATGTTTTCTTCCTTGACTTCATATTTGTAGCATACATCAATCACTGCCCGAGAACAACAAACAGCATTTGCTGCATCAAGGACACAAGAAGCCCCTAATATAACATCTTGTTCAGCACATGGTTTCAGAATTTTAAACAAGATGTTGAAAACACAATTATTACTCTTGTCAGTGGTTTCATCTGCGAGTATGACCACATCTTGCCCCAAGAGCTACTGCTTGATTTCCACTTCTTTTTTCTCTCTAAGTAGGGGAATGTACTTTTTCCTCATCCAATCCGCTGTTGGAAGATCACCAGCATCACTTACATGCTTCTGCATCCATGCAGTCAGCTTGCTGTTGTCAAGTTTCTCAAGAGGAATATCTGCAGCTACAAAGGCTTCAACAGTTTCGAGAACAAAATCTTCCTTTTGTTTTTTTGCGCATATTTGCGCCACTCCTGCTTCTGGGATAGAAAGCTGTCGTTTCAAAGTGCATGGGGATCGTTTAGCTTTTACATGTTTGTCGCTAATTATGTGTTTGTTTACCGTGTCCTTACGTTCATGCTCCAAACGGCAATTACAATATTTACAGAAAAGTATTTTTCCGTCACTGACATATAATCCCTCATTCTTAAACTCGTCAGCACGTGATGCCGCAGTAGCTTTATTTTTCGGCATGATTAAGAAATTTAGCTTTCATTTATGCACGTCATTTGTAAACAAAGCCCGGAGGTACAAAAAACTAGTATTTACTGAAGTTTTAGCGAAAAAATAAACCGCGGGAAGCCTACTTTTTACAGGCGAGAGAGCCATATACTCAACCCGAAGTAAAAGGTTAGGTTATGTCAGGTCAGTGAAATAAATGTTTTTATTTATTTTCCGGGAGGGTTGGGTAGGTAAGCGTTATTTAAAATATTTAATGACCGTAAAATAAATAAATCCTTGCAATAAGGTGCTTTTTCATTAGCGATCGGAAAACTTCGATTATGTTACGATTTTGGCACTCTCGCCTGTGAAGTGTGAAATGAAATGAAGGCTTCACGGTAAACTGCTTATTCAACAAGCACACAAAATTGCGTTACAGTGAAATTTCATTAAATATTAAGTGATCATTACATATCAATGTTCGCTTTTATTTTATTTTCATACGTATTTATTTAATGAATGCAGTTTTTTTTCACGTGTATTTTTCAAAGGATACAGCAAACAAGGCGCTGAGACTTTTCACGTTGTTGTGTTTGTTAACTTGATAATTTTAAGTTTACGATCGTCAGTTGGTAATATTGCGTGATCTCTAGTGGCTAGATGCGTTTAAAAACTCTAACCTAACTCCGATAACGATCTTTTTTTGTTCGTGAAATCGTCAATTTTTGTGATATCTTGTAATTTTTTAAGATGAATAATTAACGCATTAAATAACCACCACACTGCAGTTGAATGACGACCATTTCTTCTACAAACAGATACGGAATTTTTGTCAATCAACCAATAGTCGGTAGTTAACGATTTAAATCAATATTGAGGTGTTTATTTGTGGTTAGAAAACATTTCGCATTTTTCGCGGTTTGGGATGAATTTCGCGTGAAAATTCGCGATTTCGCATAAAACCATATAATCTTGGCTCTAGTGATAGTCGATAATAATTTTAGTTTTCCGCAACAAAAACTTACCCATTGTAAATTACAATTATTAGACTGTAGTTCAAGTTGTTTAGAATAACAAATATTTAAATAGAAGTTAATTTAATTTCCCCTTTCAATGACTTAATAGTATATTTTATACATATTTATACTGTTATTATAACTCTATTCTCAATTTTACCTTTCCTTGTTATTAAATTCACATGGGAATAAAAAATTTTGTGTGCGTTATTACACTTAAAAAAATTTCTTCATTATAATCGGTAACTGAATCGGTATCTGCCGATTATTGCTCTCATAATCGGTAATCGAATCGGTAATCGGTAAAGTCATATCGGTGCACCACTAGTTTCATGTAAAACCTGTATGAATCAACCATAAAACAGCCAATATTGCATATAGGTTTTATTGTTCTTGTTACTGTTGGTATTTGTTTATTCGTATCGCAACTACAAGTTGCCAATACTGGTGCCATTTATCTATTTTGATTTTCCTGTGGTAGAAGAGTAAATAAAGCACTCTACGGTAAATAACCTTACGGCAAAATTGCTGTTTTTACTAATTGTTTACTGTAAGTACATTTTACAAGCAAATAAAATTACTGCAGCCTGTTAAATACAGTTCAAAAATAACCAGACCGAGCTTTTAAAAGCTATGTGCTCCGAGTGACCACATCTGTGTACTTAACTTAAAATATGATACGTTATTGGGGTTAACTGTGTTTACTAAATTTCTAAGTTGGCGTAATTTTAGGTCAATGAATTGTATATATCTGATAACATTTTTATGCCATAGGTGATTCTCCTTGAAATGCATGTGTTTAATTATACTATTTCGGCTAGTGCCCCATTATAGGCCGACTCTAGATTTCAAGGTTGACAAAACTGGCACAAAAAGGTCGGCCTATTTTCGGACCAATGCTGTATCTGTTTTTATGTCAAAAGTGTTTCCTGTTTTCCAGCAGAATACATTTCAGTGATGGATATCTTGAAGAAGAGATCTTAATCACAGAACACAACACAGGATCAGAGACAATTGTACTGAATGTTAATCGCCCCAAGGTGCGGGATTGAAGCGGGAGAGGGCGGCACCTGGTCTAGAGAGAAGCTCAATGTGACTTGTACTGTGATTGAAGATCCTACAGTGAAGCGGGTGGGACGGCGGGCGGCACCTGGTCTCGAAGGGCCGGGTCCCCGCCGACCTGCTCTCGCAGGTGCTGCAGGGCATCGACGTGGGCCGCCAGCTGGGCGACGCGGGCCGCGAACACCTGCAGCTCGGCCCGGGCCCGCTCCGCCCCCGCCTGCGACTCCCGCAGCCCCTGCCCCAGCTGCAGCTTCTCCGCCTCCGCCTGCTCCAGCTGGCGCTCCAGCTTGCGCAGCTCGTCCAGGTGGATCTCGCTGAACAGGTCCACCTGCTTGCCGTCCGGCGAGCCCGGCCCGCCCCTCAGGTCCGCCTCGATGCGCTTCAGCACCAGCGGGTCGTCCTCCCCGTCGCTGCCCGTCGCCTGGTCGTCCCCCATGCCTGGTGGCCACACTGCTAACTGCCATCGCACGCCGACGCTCTTCCACGGCATCCAGCAACACAGCTCATCTCTGAATCGAATATATTTTCACAACTGTGGTGTCTTTTTTTAAATACAAAATAATTTAATTTATCTTAACTGCAGTACATTCTACCTGTTATGAATATTTTAAAAAATTATTTATATTTCCTTTCAGTCAAAAAGAATGTTACATTATGAAACTACTTTCGGTTGTCAATTGGAAAAGGTGCGAGACGGGCATTAGTTAGTTCGACTTTGTAATTTTGTTGAAAAGGATATCCAGACGTCAATTCTAAAATGCAATACTCAACTGAGACATGTAGATAACATTTAAAATTAAACAGCTGTGTGTTCATGATCCAAATCTTCTTCAGGTTCAAACTTAAAAAAATTAAAAATATCAGGATAATGAACTGGAAAGTAAACTTTCATGAACGCAGGACTGATGATTGAAGGAACAACACTACTAACTGTAAGATTTATCAACACACCTCTGCATGCACTGTCGCACGAAAAGACACCAACCACTCTGTTGTCTGGCGAGCTCTCTCGTCCTTGTCTGGCCGCCACTTGCTCACTCGCTACCCTTCTTAACTAAAACATCTGCCATATATAGAATGTTTATAGTTACATACCACGAATGCTGAATGCCAAGTTGCTGAGATTGAACATTGATTCGCTGTTGATACGATGATCTAGTTCTTTCTTCAAAGCATACTTTGCTTCTCTTTCAGCCTAAACATAAACCAAATAAAAATTAATTTTAAAAATATTACCTGGTTTCCTTACTATCCTAAAAAAAAATACACACACACAAATTAAGTATGGTGAAAAAAGTACAGGAATGCGAATATTTTTGAATCAAATAGAACAATTTTTGAATTGAATGTGAATACTTTCAAAGTTGTAGATGTTATATTTAGCTTTTGTGTATTATCATACAGAAGACAAGTAGTAAACAACATTTACAGATAAAGTTTCCGGATAGCAGGCTAATTTATTTTTTACAGCTTATTTGCTGTTCTTGAAACTTAATTTGAAAGAAACTATACACCATAGTGTCAGAGCACTTTAGTACTTATATGTGGTTGAAGAAATTCTTGTATGCTATGAAGTACTATAATTAACTAATTAAACTAACAAAGATTAAAAATAATGGCAAACCTTTTTTCTCACTTGTTCTTGATAGCAGTTAAAGGGTTAATACTGATAGATTAAAAATGATAAAATTAAAAGTATGTGAAAAACTAATGTTCTGTTTCTTTCATTTAGAAATGGCACAGTGTTAATTTTACAGTCGAGCTACCAGGACGTGTTAATTTTATTAAGAATATAATTTTAATTTCTCAGAATAACCTTTTTAAACAATCATTGCAGGACATGTTAATACTGATAGATTACAAACAAAAATATTACAAGCTGATTAAAAACATATTACTTGAAACAATGAGAAACCAAATGCACATGCATGCAAATATTCAAAATTTTTATTTGATTTCCAACCTTCGAATGTGACGTTTATTAGTTGCTGTTTGCACCTATTTGTGTTTAAGAATATTTGTACCCCCTAAAAACACATATGCTTGAAATTTAATAAACAAAAACAAAAACTAGTTATCTTCAGAGAAAAAAAATTACTTGACAATATTGGGTTGAGACAGAAGTTACAACATTTAGGTACATACTAGTTGCCAATTTAAGTAGTAAGAATAAGCTTTGAAGAACTGAGAGTAGGTACTTGGATCAACAAATCAACTTTACTCTAATTAGAGAATGACATAATGGACACCTATAAATTCTACTGCTAAATTAATTCTACTATTTAAAAGTATACAGCAAAAAAAAAAAATGTATTTAACAGCCATACTTGCAGAGATTCCAGAGCTTCTTCCATCTGCTTCTCAGCAATTTTCTTAAGTTTGGCAAGCTCTTCCACTTGCTGGTGGAGAACTTCAACTTCTTCTTGTAGCCTTCGAATCTCGTGTTTTGCACCCTCAAACTCAACCTACAAAAAATTACCATAATGTAATTCACACAGTTTATTTTAAATCCTACATTAATTATTTACAAAATAATACACTTATTGTAATCCAGGCCCATTCTTTGTAACTAATAGTGAATTGTTCGAAAAATTTATGTAAAAATTAAAAATGTTAGAGTACTATGATACTAGGAAGAAAAAAAAAATAGCTAAGCTTCTAACTCAAAGCATTTCTAACATACAATCTTCAAATTTTTTAGTTCCATAATTTTTTTATAGTCAATATATATACAATAAAATAGTTATCCTAGTGATGGTAACTGTACATAAACCACATTATATTTGCAGCCCTAAATAGTTCATACTCAAGCAATTATTTTTCATTAAATTTTTGTAATTTTAGTACATTCTAAATTCATCACAATGCATAACATCATGCATTTCAAACTTTTGCACAAAGACAAAACATTTTTAAGGTTCTACCCTACCCACCATGATGGATTTTTTTTATCTCTTGCTAAATCCAAACTAAAAATAAATTTTAAAAAAAATGAGCATACAGAAGTTAAAGTGTAAACATACCCAGCTATGGAAAAACATCACATTGATTTATGGCAACTCACGAAGAAAGCACTCACCTGCGACGACTTGAGACCGGAGACCTGCTTCTGCAGGCCGATGTTCTCCTCCTCGAGCTCGGAGTAGTCGGTGATGAGGCGCGTCTCGCGGAACTTGAGCTCGCGCAGCTCCTGCCGCAAGGTCCTCCTCTCCAGCTCGCCCTCCTCCCGCGACTTGTCCAGCTCGTAGTTCTCTTGCACCACGCGGTCTCGCTCGTTGACCACCCGCTCCAGCTCCTGCCGCAGCTGCACGCCCCGTCCCCTCTCGCTCCGACTCCGTACCCGGCCGGAACAGTCACGAGTAGAGACAGGAAACATTCCCGGGTTCAATGATCTCCAGGATGGACTAAACTCCGATATCCTCTACACACTCGGGCTAATGCCAACTGTTCATTGGCTGCCGACTTGTGAGTCGTCTCGACTGGGTGGCCTGCGATTCGACACTTCAATGAGTGAGGGTCCCTAATTGGCCCTCAGTCCTCCAGATTAACAGTGGACCAATGGCAGAAGCAGCAGGAATTTTAGCATAACACGAAATGAACCCGCAAATTTTTCAGGTCTCTAATTATAAGACTTCTTCAGAGTCTTTCAATGACACTTCTTACCATTTGTTTTTATATCACTGGGTCTTTTTCATATGCAAGAAAATTTTAACATCCCACAAAATTTTTTTTTTACTATTCACAGGAATTTGTTGATTTTTATGTTGGCGATCTTAAAACTTTTCAGACACAACTTGACATGATTAAAGTGGACAGTCCCCAACTATTTATAAGGGCATACTAATTGTGTGAATGTTTGGTTAGCCACATTTTATATTGGTGATTCTCAAACAATCATTCAAATGATTCCACTGTAATTTTAATGTAACTGATCTAACATAACCATGCGATGAAGCGATGTGAATGTTTGTCTATTTTGAATGCAAGCCTTCATCTGACAAACACTGTCAAGTATGGACAGATAAGAATCACATGTGTTTAAAGTTAAATTTTTTTAGTTTATTGGTTTACTGTTTTTTTTTTTTTACAGTTTGACACATTCTTTACAACAATGATACGTAAGTCTTAGTATTACATCATTCAATATAATAATTATACACTATTATTCATTACATATTTCTGTAAATTATATGTTATTGCTCTCTTTCTGATGAAACATAGTTGAATCCTAAGGGGAAATTTAACCCACGTATTTTCTTGCGCACACAAATAATACAACCGCTTTCACACCACAATGAAGCCCCATAACCCAAACAACATTATCCCACAAATTGTTGACTATTATTAATAAAATCTTGGATATTTCTAACCCATATCCTCAAAGCATGAGCATAATAAAACTCTGATTACTTTTGATAAATAAACTGTTTGTGGTATTCAATGTGTTTTTTTTGTATTGAGATCAAAATTTTAAAAATAAAGAGGAAAATCTACGTACCTGTTTTGCTTCATTTTCCAGTTCAAGAATTTGCGAGTTCAAGGAAGTCTCGCGGGCAGCAGACTCCGATAACAAACTCTCCTCTTGCTCTATTCCAGACTTTGTTGTTACTTTGTGTGTGGTTTGAAACTTCGCCAGTGCCTGATGGATGATGCACACGTTAGTCCCCACATGAGATATGTGATTCGAAAACTACCATATAGCTGGGTTCACAATTAAAAACATTAGCGAGTGCATAGCAGGCCATGCACACGATTGTGCGCACCACCTGTGCTAAACTAGTCCACAATGAAATACTTTAAACTGATCTTATCGCAACAGCTACCCAGCAGCCTGTAAACACTATGTTTTTAATTATAAATTATATTAGGCGATGCAAAATTTTCAATAAACAATATTCAAGGAACCTAAACACATTTGCTTGTACTTTATATGTACATTTATCATTAATAACTTATCTAGATGATTAAGATTACTCATTTTGGTAATTCTGGAGAGCCACTTTTCTGTAAAAATTATAATAGAAATTCCAATATTACTTAATGTTACTTGACATATTTACTGATCATTAATTAAGAGGACATTCTGATACTTCAAGTAGTTTACCAGTAATTTACCATTTTATATAATGGTTATGTAAGGTTAGGTACATTAAAATACTTTAAAATAGTGTTCATGGTTAGTTGGGATAGGTTAACGACATTTATAATAATGTACAACTGTGTGAATGGTTGGTTGGGTTACCAACATTCGATATACATACTTTTGAGTGGATGGTTGGTTAGACACATCGAAAATTCTATAAAATAAAAATTCTATAAAATAGTAAGGATGGTACATTAGATTAAATTAGCTACCTACATTTTATATTGGTAATTCCTAACCAATAACTCAAATGATTCTACAGTATTTTTAATGTAACTGATCCAACATAACTAACATACACTATTTTAAAGTATTTTAAAAGTCACTAACCTAACCTAGCCAACCTTCTAACTTATTATGAAGTATTTTAAATGTAGCTAATATAACCTACCATTCACACAAAATCACATTATTTGATTGTGTAACCTAACCTCACTACTCATTAAAATGTTAAATAACTGGTAAACTACAAGAAGAATCATTATGCCCTATTAGGGCCCAGTCAAAATAGGTTTTCACCTAAAGATAATCCAATCAATTTTGAAACTTGGTATGCTTACTTAGAGGTGTCTAGTGATGAATTATACAAAGTTCCGATGAAAAGGTTGTGAGCTCTAGAGGCAGTGACATGAAACATTACCTTTTTTTAATCTCGTCAAATGTTCGTCCTAGCAAAATTATGTTCATATACAAACATAAAGTTTATTAAATTAGCTTCAAAAATGAACCCATACATTCTTTTTGTATCTGTGATAATTATAGTTATTTTGCACTGAAAAAAAAAAAAGCATCCTTTTCAACTACCAAACAAGCACACAAGTGTTTCATGCATTTCTAAGCATTAGCTTAAAAGCAAAATCCTACAGATTTGGTGTGCCCGTCCATCTGTCCATCTGTAGTTTTAAAATCCAAAAATATACTACAGCAAATTTTAAAGTTTTCATAGCTTGAAAATGGAAACCTTAAAAAATTAAAATTCAAAAAGGAAAGTAGTAACAGTATTAAAAAAAAATTTTGGTAGTTCTTTAACTATAATAATAGATTTTTTGTTTGGAGAGGTGATGGGTGTGACAGATGATTGTGATTGAGATGGTGTCGCCGTGTCGGCTTCATCTGAAGGCAGCAAGTACAAATCCTCTTGATGTTGTGGCATTAAAGCATTCACCATGGAAAGAATGACAGATGTTCATGCACTGTAGTGCAGCTATTCTACATTCATACCCAGGTCCACATTCAAGCTTTGCATTTATAATACAATTACATTTAGAATTTCATTAGGTGCAAACAGGTCTCCGGTTATGACAGGAATGAGCCGATTATTTTTCTGCTTCCATCCCGAGCGGGTAATGGTTTCCAATTCCAAATTGTACTTGGTGGTATAGTCTATAGAAATATTTTTTAGTTGCTTCTTCCGTTGGCGGTAGTGCGGTAGTGCAGCAATGCCGGTTTGACATTAGACACTGCTTTCTTGAATAAGTGATAATACCTATGCAGGTCATCCGTACAACTTCAGAAACATTATGTGCCCTGCCCCTGCTACAGCCTCATGAGAAGAGGTTGGACAGTTGAAAACTTCAGCAATACAACTCTGCAGCATGCTTCCTGAACCAATGGACCAACTTGATTTTATTTTTCCGGTATGATGCTGAAGTGGTGTCAGCTTCACAAATTCAAGCAAGAAGAGAATGCTATTTGTTGGACTTCTTAATTTGCAAATCGTTGCTTGAATAAACTCTTCTTTCATCATTCCCATGGATCCGCTTGATTAACAATATTTGTCGTTCAAATAAGGTTTGAGCCATAAGTAGAACCATGAGATCAACATACTCATATTCACCAATGTTTGCAAAGTTGGCATTTCCCTTAGATTTTTTGACAACAGTTTTAATAATTAATGTATCAGCATCATCAGATGCTTTTCTAGCTTCTATTCCCTGGTTTCTAAGTGATTTCTCCTTGATTTAATGTTTTATGTTGGGACAAAATTTTACCTTTTTGCCAATGATTACTTTTGTTTCATTAAAATGTACGTCCACTGACTTCCTCAGCTTGTTACTTCGGCTTTGTTCAGCTATGTTAGTACTGCACTAGGTATAATTTAATTTATTAAAATAATATAGATAAATTTTAATAATGAAAATTAATAAATATGCTGAAAGGTTATTCTAAAATATTAATTTTACTTATTTATTAAATAATAAAGTTATAACTTATACTGCAAATAAATTACACATATGGGAACATAACCTAACTCATATAAATACTCTTGAAAAAGTTTATAAACACAATTTCTATCACCAATATTCACAGTTAATCAATGTTTTTAATTATATGGACCAGTATTCAATATCAATCACTAATTTTTAAATGCAACTCTCACAGAGTTCCACACCGGCAGCTAGAATTTACTACTGGAGTAGCTACATCAGCTATAGAATCATTTTATTTGCATAGCGAAAGGTTAAAATATGTAATGAAACGTCTCCAATAACAACGAAACAGACTTGAAAAAATATTACCTAAACCCCGGGTTGGACATGATTTTTGACAAGGAATTTCACTAAAATACTGCTCACCTTGTTAAAATTAATTAAAAAGATAATACCTACTAAATAGTTTTTGAACTTGTTACATGACTAGTATTAAGTATTAAAGGAAAGTTATACCACTATAAAGTTTAATTTTTTATTACCTATGCAAATTCATGGAAAGTCATTCCCTAACAACCATAATTAATTTAATATTACTTTCAATAAAGACAGAGGCTATAAGTCTACCTAATATGAAAAAATAAATTCAATGGACTGAGCTTTGTATTAAATAATATTATAACAATATGATAAACAAATAAAATGTATTTACATATATTTGCTTAAATCAAAATTTGTATAATCCAGTAATCTGTGATTTAAAAAAAAGGAAAAAAATTCCACTACCAAGTTTTGAACCATGTTCCTTTAGCTTATTAACCTTGCACTAAAACCACTATGCTATGAAGCCTGACAAAAAATTGTAAGGAGAATATGTGTTATGATTTTTGTAATACCATTATCCTTAGGTTTTTTAAAACTTGAAATTACTCTTTATTATGACTACCTATTTTAGTTTACCAAATATATTTCAGGTAAGTTTCACCATCAAAGTTTCATTGGCACAACAATATATTTGGTATGGCCCTTAATTTTGATGAAAGTGAATATATATAGGTTTGTGTTCATACACGTGGGTTCGCCATCTACCTGTGAAAATTTTGTTGCATGGTGCGTGTGCAACGTAAAAATTCCCTCTTATCATTTTTCCATAACACCCCTAAATACATAAGTATAACATCAAAAAATTAAAGTTTCAATTTTGAAGCAAATTGAATAAGCTTTATTTTTGTACATGACTGTAAATTTTCTAGGAAAAACAGTTTGCTAGATAAAAATTAATCATGTTTCATGTCACTGTCGCTAGAGAGCTCACCTCCAAGTCTTCAGACTTTTGTATAATTCATCACTACATAAGTGTGGCAAGTTTAAAAACTGGAATTATTTTGAGATAAGGGCCTTTTTTTTTTTTTTTTACTAAGACAGGGACACAAACTTTGGTTAGCTAAGGACAAGTTTCAAGACAATATACTGTTCAAATCAAAACCACATCTCAAAATTAGAATAGAAACATACAGAAGTCTTAGAAAAAGGTATGTAAAATCTACAATGTTGTGTTCTGACTAAGATAGGTAACTATCATACACAGCACATATGTGTGAAGACCTCAATCAACATTCAGGTGTGACTTTAGAGAACTAGTAGCCTACCACTAAATCTGGCAAAAACACCAGTCCTCTAACTATAACCTTGGTCCCAAATATGCAGATTAGAAACCTTTTGCTGTACCTATTTCATTACCCAAGAAAGGATTATTTTCTGGTAGCATATCTATGGAAAGATTATGTATGGTTTTCTTTCGCCCTGTTGAATACTTAGAACACAATGTTCGCATGTCATTTTAAGTGTGGATGTTGTGAGCGGTTGAAAGTCATTGCGAAGGTGAGAGAATAATTTTATTTTTGGTATTTTATAGAACCTATTGGTGATGGTATGATTTAATTAATAGATGGTTTTGAACTTAGATTGTCACATGTGTTGTTGATTCTTGCAAAAAGAAAGGTTTGTTGGTTAATTTCAGCTACATTAATAAAACATTTTTAGTATGTAATATATTTTCAAAGTAGCTCATTCATAGTTTCTTTAAAGTACTTATTATTTTTAATGTATTTACCAAACAAATCAATAAAATTAACTACAGGAATATCCCAATGCTGCTTTTAATAATTAGAAAATACACCAGGATGAAAATAAAATGCATTTTCTGATTATATTTGTTCTCTTTCAGACAATTACCATAATGAAATTTTCATGCAATAGAAATCTTAGGAGTACAACTGTGGTGGTATTACATATATACTTACAGATTCATATAAGATACATTAAGTCCTATTTGCCACCTGAAAACTACAAGTCTTACAAGTATGAATATTTCTCAATGATCGGTTAATCTAGTTTGCTTGATTAAGCACCCTCAGATATCAGCGAAAAGAATGAGTTTTTCAGTGATTCTTAAATATAACAGAATTACTTAAAAAAAAACTACTTCTATATTAGAAATATTAAATCAAAAACTACTCGATCAGTACAATATAAGTAAATAAAATTATCTGAATACCATTAAGGGGTGTATTCTGTAAAAATAAATGTGGGTACATAACTGCCTTCAGAAAAATAACAGCTTCATTTGGTATCACAAGCTAAAACTAAATATTAAAACCTAAGTTACATTCACAACAATGCAAACAGCATGTAAATAGCATTGCACACACAGCACATAAGAGAAAGCTACATTGGTGGACACAACACAACAGCTTAAAACCCTCCAACAATGGTTATCATTTAGATTAGCAGCAGTATTACATATGTACTTAATTGTCAACATGTTAACATGTTTGTTATGTTAGTAGTTGTGTGGTAATTTAAAAATCATAAATATGTTGTTTTAAGTTGTATATGGGATTGCATTAGAGAACATGGTTATTTTAGATTGATTCTTTTAAGTTAATTTAAAATTGTACAATAATTTGTATTATATCAGCTTTGCATTGTTTGTATTTTAAATAAATATTTTGACTCATGTAATGGGATGGAGGCCAGAATTGTCAATTACATAAATTGTTGTTTGGATATCACTTGGTGTGTTGACTGATAGCGAAAGCAATAGGCCTATATTTTATGGGAGTGGAAATTTTTGTTTGTTCATAGAGGTTGCATTGGTTTTGAACCGTTGTATTTTGTGATGTAAGTATGGCCGGTGTTTCTGGGAGTGTGGCAAGGTGTGAGTCAGGATGTACCTCGGTACACTCAGCGTATTTATTAGGATTTTCATGAAATCCATGTTTCGTTGTAGGTTCTTAACGAACACAAATGTCTTCATTTTCTGTTCCTAACATAGGTGAGTGTTCAATGATTGCTGCAATTTTGTAGTTATATGTAATTTCCAGGCCTGTTCATTTGATCCTGATGGAATGAACCTGTATACATTGATCATGCTTGCTGGATTAGTTTGGTATGTTGATGATTTCATGATGTTTCAGAAAACTTGTTAGTGGAAAACCATTTTAAGTCTGAAAACATTGAATGTTCTAACAAGTTGAAAATGGGTAAATACGGATGCAAATATCTTTGTTCCAGTGATTTTAACAACTTTCCAAATAATATTAATATTACTTTTTAATGGCTTTTACCTCACTATTTCCTTTGACATCATGGCCCTGTCCACTTGTGAGTTACTCAAAATCCAAAAGGAATTAAAACCCACTATTTTAGGGAAAAATAAACATATGTAAGCTTAAACCTCACAATTTTTTTTTTCCCAAGGAAAGCCAGCCAATCTAATAAACTGCACAAACGTTTTATTCTTCCTCTAGTTTTGTCAAAACTTTAAATTTCAAACATTTCAACTTTGTCAGCTATACTCATATGGAGCAGTTTATCATCTTAATACAAGCAATGAAAATAAAATTTTGTTCACATCAGCTAGAAATGATTAAATACAAAGCATTGGCTCAATGTTAAATACCATATTCAAATTAGTTTTTTTTTGCACATATCAAAACAATCATTAACTACACTATGTCACCGACATAGTAAATTACGATTGGCTGTAAACGGAAATTAGTACACAGCACAGAGAAAAGTTCAACAACTTTATGTGCATTAAGGCCCGTCTACAATAGCAATATCCTAAACTGTGTCCGAAGGACACTCGCCGCTGATTGTTCCACGTGACCCTCTGATGTCATGCGTCAAGTGGGCGAAGGTCCGAACCTACCTGGTCCGAAGACATTCGTTAATTTGAACTTTTTGTCCCAACCTGTGTACTTCGGACACAGAAAAAGAACAGAACATTCACGATGTTTGAATTTTTGGTTCCCGTTTAAAATGTGATATGAGTTCATTTTTTAGCATTTACATTTGCCACTTTGCCTTACTGAATAAATATATAATATTGAACTCCCACAACTTTCATAAGTTCAATCTCAAACGACAAAGCATTATAACAATAAACAAAAACATTTGGTTTGGCACATTTACTGCGCTCTGGCGACAACTTTAGAAATCAATACATTCGGACATCCGACATCGTAATTGTGGACAGGGCAGTTTTCGGTGAGACAATGTGACGTCACTCACATTCGGATAAGGACACGGACCACGCACAGGTTCGGACTATTGTAGACGGGCTCTTATGCACATGCTGATTTCATGTGTTTTTTTTTCTATTTTACAATGTAGCAGCTGCTATCTCTTAATATGCATTCAACATCCCTGGGTGTGTGTGCTGTACACATGCTGTTGCAAATGTAACCTAGCCTTAACTAGCCAAGAGCTGGAACTAACATCTAGTCGAACTAGCATAACCATTTCCCCAATGATTTGAAGCTTCTAACACATTAGGTTAACCAATTTAGATATGATTTTGTGTATAATGGTAGAACAAATTACCTAAACTAAGCGCTTGCTATAATGTAGATAACTCAAACTGTACTTTAATTCAATTAAGTATACTCTCTTAGTTCACATATCTACACTACACACTGCCTTGCACTACATACACAGCAGGCACAGGAAAGCTTTACAACTATGAATACCATTACAGTAATGTGTACACAAATGTTTTTTAAAAAAAACTATATACTAAACACATTGAGCAAATGAAGCTAACCTCTTGCGTGATTTCAAGTTCATGCTTGGAATTATCATATAATGCTTCGAGTTCTTCACATCGCATCTGCAACGCCTCTTTCTCCTCAAGCAATACTAATCCATATTGGGCGGACTGAATTTTCTCACTACTAGCTTGATCTAACTCGCGACCAAGTCTTTCAATTTCTTCTTGGAGCAATTCGAAAGACACATCTTTATTAGGCAATCCGGTTGATGCCATTTTCCGTAGTAAAATATATTATTTATGGGATAAAGTAATAAATAGCCTTTATCTTCCTCTGACCGCAATAATTAATTTAACTACAAATACATGACAAATCATATTAATTTTAAAAATTCCTTCACAGGTATAACAATTTTACAATTAGCTCCCATGAATATTCAAGGAAAACAACATTCTCAAACATTACAAATTCTTTGACAGAAATAATCCATTGATAATAACACTACTCATACATAACAATCTCGGTAGTAAATTACGACGTTATTAAGAATAACTGCAAATTATATTAGTAATATAATGAAAAGACACACAAAATAAACAGGTTTAGTTGTACACAAAAAAAAACACTAAAAATTAAAATATTGTGTTCTCTACCATGCTGAAATTTGTTCAAATAGTTAATTTTATTTGTAGCCCACAGATAAAGGGACCCATTTTACATATTTCAGTTTATGTAACAGATGGATAAAAAATAGGTGATAAGTAAAAGTATTCAAGTGCAAAGCTTATATAAGCATGTGCTATAGTAAAATTTTAAGATGTAATAAAAGTTTGTATAA
Source organism: Bacillus rossius redtenbacheri (assembly GCF_032445375.1). NCBI lineage: Eukaryota > Metazoa > Arthropoda > Insecta > Phasmatodea > Bacillidae > Bacillus > Bacillus rossius. Next base: position 32,949,182 of record NC_086334.1, on the reverse strand, counting down.
CAATTTTAAAAGGAAAAATATCAGGCAAAAATAATACAGTTGTAACCTGAAATAATTCAGTAACACTATGATATATTTATGAAATATCTTAATTTTTATGTGCTGTATAAAAACCTTATTAATGTAAATCAGTTATGAATTAATTTTTAGGTTTTATTTTCATTTATATAGATTTAATTAGTGATGGAAAATGTTTTACTTTCTTTAAAATTATTTATTAGTGATCACAGCAGTTTAAGCTTACGGAAAGCTGTCTTTGTTTTAGAAATGGCGTCTTGGATGTCTACAAAGTTATTTACCAGTTTAGGTAACTAGGCTGAACTATAAAATTGAGCTAAGTTACTATTAGTTTGTATTTAAATTAATTTTTTAACAGAATATATTAATGAGACTTATATAACAAATGTTTTCTTGTTTTAGTTATTAAATATTAAATATATTAGTTAGCCGGGGAACCTATATCCTAACCTACAACTACTGTTGATGAACTAATGGTTTTGAAAGCCTTTTTTTTTATTTTTATTAATTCAAGTATAAAAATTATAATTTTAGATGATGCTGAAATTTCTTAATTCAAACAAAATTGCTTTCATACGGATAATTTTTTTTTTATTATAATCTTAGTTGTGTGTTTCAAAAGCATTTTAGCGAGTGTAATGGTTACACTCTTCCGACCTCGTTTTATCTCCAGCAAATTACAGGTCAGTGAGCATTATGTCCAGTGCATCAAAATTAATCGAGAGGCTGGTGAACATGTATGTGGTGGGGGAAATGGATAGCTTCAGTTGGGAGAATGATAGCATGGTTTCAGAGGGTTTTTTTTTTTTTTGTGTTAACGCAAATGGCAGGATTGCTTGAAGATCTGGTGGAAGTGATATTGGGGGGGGGGGGGGGGGGGGGGGGGGGAGTATATACACAGTATTCATCTATATTGAAAAGGTGTTTAAGTGCAGCACAAGAAACTAATGGAGAAGGTTGAGTCGTTGATAAAGGATGACAGGGTGGTAAGTTGAGTAGGAGACTTCATGAGGGATAGAAGGAATAGGTGAGGGTGGGAGAGGAAATTTCTGGAGAAAGGGAAGTGACGTCAGGAGTGCTGTAAGAGAGTTTCGTGGGGCCTTGGCTATTCACGATAATGATGAACGATATAAGAGATGAAATGGTAGGAAAGATGAGATTGTTTGAATGGTGTATGAGGTGGTGGGGGAAGGGTGACACCTGCAGGGGAATGTGATCAGGTTAGACAGAGGAGAACGGGATATCATGGAATGTTGAAAGGACAAAGGTGGTGAGATTCACGAGGAAGAGGAAAGTAGTGCGGGAAGTTTGTAGCTGGACAGGGCAGTAGATAAACGAGAAAGAAGAGTCGGGTGACCCTGAAAATTAACCTGGGATGGGAACAACAGGTTCAGTTGATAAGGGAAGGATGGTGCTGGGCTTGCTTGGCGGACCCTACAGGGAGTAGGTAGGAGAGGTAAGGGAGACATACTCCACATTAGTCAGGCCAATGATGGAGTATGTGTAGTGATCAGGGATCCCTATCTAATGAGGTAAGGAAGATGGAGAAGGTGCAGCGAAGAGGAGTAAGGTGAGTGATGGTTATGTGGGGGTAGAGAAGAGCAAGAGGGGGAAATGGATAGTCTGTCAGGTATTTTTTAAGGAGGGGGAAGGGAAGTAGTACACGGGAGGCGGAGGATAGAAAGATTGGTTAGCATGTTTAAGGTGATATAAGTGTGAGGGGGGGGGGGGGGGGGGGCTCTGGGAATTAGGGTGCCAGTTATGAGTTAGAGGGCGGAGAGATCACAGGTGGAAACTCCGGAGGGAACAGAGGTGAATGGAAGGAATACTTGGGATAAGAGTAGCAAGGAATCTGAGGGGAAGACTAAAGGGGTAATGAGAGTGAGTAATAGGAGGACTCCTTGCCACCGGGTGAAAGCCCTATTGAAAGTGTATTCTAAGTTACTCAGAAAGAAATTCCTGATAGTAAAATGACGATTATGGGAAGTATTCACGTGTTTGGTATTCTATGTTATGTATGGCATCTTGATTCTCTGTGAATGCCAATCGAGAGCGCCTGACTGGTTCTAGGCTGTCGGAACCTGGCTTCACAATTGGCAACTGTCTTTATTCATGCATTCACTGTTTATTCGCTACTTAGATAATTCTTAAAGTAAATTTAAATCTATTTTTAAAATTTCTGTTTTACTATCTATTATTTAAATATAAAAGACTAATTATATTAGAGTTTTCTCACTCCATTACCTAAGGAAGAAGTGGCAAAGTGGGTTAAGTTAGAGCAGTTTAACCACAATGAAAAAATTTTCTTAGTTCAAATCTCCCCTTAATTTTTTTTTTAATTAAGTAGTGATGCCGTCCCCGCTACCTCCTATGATTTTTACGTGATTTTTGCTTGGATTCGAGATCTCAGGGAGGGTTCGGCCTTGTGGCTAGAGGTAGGGGTTAACGCAATAGGGCTCCCCGAGCTGTTATGGCCACTCGGGACGCCTGAAGAATAACACAAAGTTTCTGGAAGATATTTGATGAATTTATTACGGCACAGCCTTATAAATGGTGCTGCCCGTTCTGGCCGTAACGGTTTACCCGACGCGACTAGTCACACACGCAGCTCACTTCCTCAGTGGCGGCTCACGATTTTAATGCGCGTGAGGGGCGGACTTGTACACGTGATGCCACAGTTACAAAATACACTCTAACATGGCGAACGATATCTTGACGAACAATACACTTCACTATTACCTAACACTTAATAAACTGGGCTAGTGGCACGTAGGCCCGTGTCTCCGGCGACTCCTAGATGTGTCCCAGGGACTGATTCGTTAGTACATTTGGTGGCGCGATACCGTGCGGCTGTGATACCTAAATTCTAACATGACAGATTACACTTTGACGAGCAAACATTTCACTACTACATAACACTTAATAAACTGGGCTAGTGGCACGTCGGCCCGTGTCTCCGGCGACTCTACGTGATACCTAGATGTGTCCCAGGGACTGATTCGTTAGTACGTTCGGTGGCACGTGTCGCCTTCTGGCTGCCCCGTGCGGGCCAAAACTAAGTAGCTGGTAAGCTAAGTTGGGGCGTGAAGCGCCGACGTAAAGTCTCGTAGACTCCCCACAGTACTCACGTATTATGTAGAACACTTATCTTGGAGCACTGATTTAATTAAGTGAAATACCTCATGGTATATTGAGGCCGGCCGCGGAACTGTACGTAAACGATTATGAAAATATAAAACTATTGAAACTACATGTCGGTGAAAGCAAAGGTTGATGGTTCCGCATTGCGCGCAGGCTGCCGGCCTGTCGGAGCTCCTGAAGGACACTGCCGGTGTCGCCGCGCGCGACCCCCCTCCCCCGCCGGCCCTCCTGCGGAAACGTGTGAATTTCGCAGGAAACTGAACCGGCCAGGTTCGGGACAAAACGCACAGTGAGACATAATTTTGACAGGACTGAAATATTAATTGATGAAAAATAATGTTTAATAAAAACCTGTGGAAAAATATACATAAATTAATTTGTTGTAGTGCAGCGGAGAGATATGCCTTACCCGGCCGGATCCTTCCGCCGGTGCAGCACTCGTTGCATGGCGTTCGCCTCGTCGCACGAACTACACTTTGCTGCACGCACGAGCGTGTTCGGTGCACACGCTTTTGCGAAACGTTGATGAGACATAGCGGTCTATGCGACATAGAGGAGCATTGGCGGTCGGCGTCAGTAGATTTAAATTTTGTTCAAACAGTTAAGACTTCAAATTTTTTTTAAGAAACCTAGAATGTTAAGTTTATCAATCAACCTTGTCCTGTCTAGTTTTATCAGCATACTCAGAAATTATTTAGTTCTGTTTTTGTATTTAATATTATAATTAATATTTTCAAGGTTACATTTAAAAAAATTATTTATTGTTTTAAACTATATTCAAAAGATTATTCATACAATTAAGTAAAAAGGGTTTTATTTTGTTATGCGAGGGTACCGGAGAGTTCCAGGCATGCGCGGCGCATATCATATTGCGGCAGTCGCCAGCCAGCTCTGCACCTGCACATGTCCCGGCCAATGTCACGTTCGCAACAATATTATTTTTCCATGTTTGCGCTCATGACTTATACGTCATTAAATCTGCCTTTTACCCCAAAATTATACTTATTGTAGTATATAATTAACGCCGGTAATCAAATATGAAAATAAACATACTTTTTTTTAGTTATGTACCTCAAAGAATAAGCATCGCTTGTTCTTACAGCAACTACGCATTAGAAACTACGAGTGTAGTGAGGCGTCATAATTTTTTGGTTCTGCTATTTGTTTTGGGCGTTTTGGCTATAGATTATGACCTTCAGTATTGATAAAATAAATGTATAAACTGGAAAAGACTAAGAACTAAAAATCTTTGTAACAAGTTTCTTTCTTACAAATATGTATAAATGTACATAGAATATCCATAACTTGGTTTGGGTTAAGAAACACAATGTAACAAGAGTTATTTTGTGACCACAAAATATTTTCTTAGTGTGTCATTCTGTGTATTTTGTGGTGGTTACTTAATAATAATTTTAAAATTGTGTGTTACGGCTTAGCTTAACACTTTTGAAAACTCTGCTTACTATCTTCTTTTTCATGTTTTGTATCATTCTGCTAAACGGCAAAATGTATATTGTACTTGAAGTAGTGACTTATGTTCAGACAACACGGAGAAATGTGAAAATATAAAAAACTTAAAAAATGCTGCCAACATACTAATTTCTGCTTTAGTTCACGTAAATCAATCATAAACCAATTACAGAAGCCGGAAACTAAAAAATTACACCTTTTATAAGATGTCAATGCACTGAACTATACTTTTGCGCTTTCATTGCCAACTTAATCAGATGTTTACTAGACAGTATTACATTATACCTACGCAGTTTCGGGGAGAGATGTTTTCAAGGGTTAAGTTTATAAAGTGTTCAGTTAAGCGTAAATGCACGGTATGCCATCACAAAAAAACATTACTTTTTATAACGTTTTTTAAAAAAAAATTTATTAACTAATATCATTAGCATGTGCATATGATTTATTTTAATCAAAACATATAAGAACTTTCAGTTGTACAATTATGCACAGAAACCTGATTTCTGAAATAAATATTATTTGAAAATTCCTGCTGTGCATCTTTATTCTTACTATAGTTGTTTCCAAGAACAATGTTACCTTAATAAAACATTTAAAAATTTTGTTTAGTCGAAATACAGACTAATTGTTTGGATAAAGTATTCTGTTAGGTAAAATCAATTCATTATTTTTAAAAATCTCACCGAAATTCATTTAGTACATTAATGCGTCTTTGCTACTATCTTTGATTTCTTGGCGATTTGTACATGATTTGCATTCTCTGAAATGTTATGCCTTTGAGAAAAAAAAATTATTTTAGAGAGTACAACCATTTTCTTATTTAAGTTTTTATTACTCTTCCACAAGTGTTGCGCTTCCCACTGAAAGCCAGATTCTGGCAGGTCTAACAGCGAAGAGTCAGTTAGGTAGCTTCGAGCAACAGAAAGGCAGGGATGAATGACCTCACTTCCGAGAATGTCTCTACCTGCTAGCTTTTAAGTTTGGCAACATGGCAGCCCACCCCCTTCCTGTCACGGGACTTGGGAGATTATCTTACCCCGGGAATGCCCAAAACTGAATAGAACGAGAGGTCCCACGCGGATGAGAGACAGAGATACGAGCAACCCTGGCTACCTGATCAGTACTACTAGCGCAGACATGCTGCATTCTCCAACAGTCCAGCGAACCCCGCACCGTTAAGGGGCCCGCCTCGTCAGGGGTGTAAGTTTGTTGGTGAGGCGGGATGATAAGCGCGACGATCATTAGTGCTTCTAGCGCGGTATTGCCTCTAAGCGCAAGGCTCTGAACTGCCGCGCAGTTGTCTCGTCATCACAGGATAACTACGAAATTTGAGCGGTGACCGTAACATATGGCTGAGAAATGATGATAAAGGCGTAATGTAAGTCCCTTAAGTGCTTTCAAGAATCTGTACTGGTTGTTTTACGCATAAAAATCACTCTGAAAACATGCATTTTAGCCATTTTAACTCTTCTAAAACTACAGTTTAAAAACTTAATCCTAAATCATAAGTACTTTTCGCCCCTCAGCGAACTCTAAAATGCTTTTCGTAAACAGACCCCACTCGGATATCTTGAGTAGTTTTGAAATTGCGTTGTTTTTCCTGAAGCTCTGCACACCGTATGTGTGTCCGGGTAGCCGGAGCCCTTAAGCAACTGAGCTAAATCAGTCGATTTTCCTGTTACTCCTAGGTATAATATATAAATATATAAAATGCAGAGTCGGCTTGAGAATAAGTGAGTATTTATGTTTGGTAAATCAGTATTATTTTTTTTAACTTTTAAAAGCTAATTCTTTATGTGTTTCAATGTTTAACGTACAAATTCGCCTAGTAGCCGTAAAATCATTATACATATATCACTATATAATAATATAATATATAATCACTATATAATAATGTGATTGTGTTACGTTTAATTTTGCAAGATGTTCATTGTGAAAATTGCACAAGATGTTCCATTCGGTGAATACCATTTTCCTCTAACTCAAATGTACACATGGTGATACATAGAATAATTTATTGGCATACAGTTAGAAACTTCACTCGAATTCTCCCTTGTTTCATGCTAATTAAAGACCAGATTTTTATTTTATTTGCGACAAGTTATATATGTTCCGCATTTTTACAGTATCTTTTTTTTGCAAGCTCGTAGTTTAAATAAAGAGCTATGATCTAGTGATAAATTATGTCGATGTAACAGCTGTTTACTGTCGCCATGTTGTATGTCTGGAACATCCGGTAGGAGGAGGTTGAAGAGAAGGGGTGGGGAATCATTATACCTGAAAATTGCAGAGAGAGCTGACCCTCGTTTTGATAGATCACTTAAAACTGCATTTTAAATACTTGTCGGTAAAACTGATTCATTTGATCTGCCAGCGAGCAGTATGTCGGAATCGACATTGAAAGCTTACAATAGAATAAATGAAAAACTTCAACTAAACCATCAGCATCTATACTTTTCATTAGAAAGTATTCAAATAGCAAAATATGTTTATAATAGGAATAGGACATAATACTTGAAACTATTACATGCACACATATTACTCTAAAATACATACCTATGTAGAATATGTTTGTGTGTTTTACCCTCATAAATTTTATACAGTTCTAAAAGTGTGCTGTTGTACAAGTGTAATTGTAGATTTGAAATTCCAGTAATTATTTTTACATGCCATATATTTACAGTATTGATAATTGTGGTGAATCCAACCATGACCTCTTCAGTTTGCCCGAAAAGTTATCTTTTATATTAACATTAAAACAGATCTGAGTAGGAACTTAAAAAAAGAAGTATGTACTTCATGAAAGTTTAATGTATATTTTTCAGAGCCTGATTTAACAAAACATTTTGAACCAACACACTTAAATTCAAGTATAATAAAATATTGTGTGGATAATTTTTATGCATTTATACATATTTAAAAAAAATTTTGTGTGTTATGTATAAAAGTGTCACATTATCCATAACTGTTTACAACTGTATGTAATTCAACAGTTTGCAGAAATACTGACTCTAGTCCAAATTAATAAAATGCCATACTTTTTTAGTGATGTATAATTTTCCAGGTGGTTAAAGTTTCCACAAGAGGATAAATGACAGCTCAGTATTGCACCATTGATACTTCATCTTACTACTGTCAAACTATGTATAAATTTGAGACAGACTGCTGATGTGGCTGTATCACAATGCACAAATGTGAAACACACATTACGGTCAATGTGTTCAAAAATGTCAGATTCAATATTAGAAAGAACCTTTCTGGCATTGAAGTAACTATGTACCAATCCCCATTTTTTCCTTCTTTCCAGTTGTGCAGCATTGTTTCCGGAAGGTTATTTCACCAGCTGGCGGAGTTCACGTGAGTGACTTGTAGAGCTTTGATTGCTGTAGATCTTGCACATATCAGCATATCATTTAATTTAAACAAATCCTCAAATTACATTCTAGTAATTACCTTTAAACTAATGCATTTTGGTAGGTTTTACATATATCAATGGGATGTATTTATAAATACTTCAACAATTTCAAACTAATTACTAAAACTGCTTCATTGATTGCTGTCTACATTAGGTAAATGGAGGTGACCTGGCTCAGTCAGTAAGCACACCCGTGATTGGCTGAGATCTCAGACAGCAGTTGGTGTTGTCGAGGCGAAATGATTCTTCAGTAATTTCCCCATTACCTTTAGGGGGACAAACATAATTCCCAGTTACTTCCAAAAGAGATGTTTCAAACTGAAAAATTCCGTGACCAGAGGTAGAACCCCAGGTGCCAGGTATCTTTTGCCTTTCAGTCAAGCCTGCAGGGATCTTCACTAATGCATCAGGCTCATATGGCGATGGTCATGGGTTTGATCCCAACACCCAAGCATGACTCCCATTCATGAGCATTGAGTCTGTACCCAAGTGGTTTGGAGTCCGCTATGATTTTGGAGGTGCCATCGCCTTAAGTCTCCATGCATTACTGTGCGACATAAAACCCCCACCAAATGAAATCTAGCTAAGCACACTGATCATTTATCAGACCAAACATTTGCTGCTTCACAAAACGTCTGAGGTCCTGTGTTAGTATTGCCACTTGATAATTTAACTCAGGTTTGGTGTTTTATTCCTAGTGCTGAGATTGTAGATTTTTTTTTTTTTTTTAATTGCAGAAGTACAACGTTTGTGTGACGCAGTTATTGATTCCTTTGGGATGTCAGCGTTCGTACGCCACGGAAAAGAAAGTCTTCTCGCGTAGCAAACCGCATTGCAACGTTGGTACAATAGGACATGTAGATCATGGGAAAACTACACTCACAGCAGCCATTACAAAAGGTAGGTGAATTGAACAACCCTGTTTTCAGCTGTGCTGTCAGATGTGTGTGTTTAGAACTTTGTGTGGTTTTACTGTGGTCATTCTATAGAGATGGCTGTGTCTTACAAGATGTAGGGATGTTTGCACTGTTAAGTATGGTAAGTTAAATATAAGCAGAAACTGTACAGGTTAATCAAATGGAGAAATACTTTACTTGGGCCAAGTCATGACTTTGCAAGCTGGCTTAAGTTATGGAAAGTTCTGGACACAGTTTTTGAATAATTTGGAAAATAATTGTGGGTGTTATCATTATGTTTTTGAGGGGTCTGTATTGTTTTACTATATGTTCATATAATGAATATTTTCTGTTTTTAACTCTTTGTTAAATGGGCAAGACATACTTAGCATATATTAACAGGTGAAAAATAATCAATGATGAATGATTGTCAATATGTAGATGAACTTTTTTATAACTGTCAGTAGTGTTGAAAATTTAAGTTAAAAAAATATTTTAGTTAATATTACATTTTATCTTAGCGCTGCTTACTTTTTTTAATATTATAACCATTCTGCAGTCTTCCACCTCTTAACCTAGTGACTTGTACACGTGCATTAAATCCATGAAACTGTAATTTTATTATAATTGACTTTGAAAATTGGTATGGTATCTAGTATTTATATTCTTCCTTTACTGACCGTTTGTAAAAATGTCAGAAATTTTGATTCAACTTATCTGGAGAACTCTACTGATTGGTTACATAGGGGGAAATGGTTATGATTGAATGAGTGTAGTTAAGGAGAGGAAAAGTTTTGATCATTGGTTTCAAAAGTGATCATACTAGCATGAACTATGGCATTGCCTTTCCCGTAGTGTTTCAGTGTATTTTTAAGAGTGTTTTTTTTTTTTGCAAGGTAGTACATCAGCTGATTATATAGTTTAAGGTCATAATATGCTATTTTAAAGTGATTGTTCTATTTGTAGATGTTTTAATATGGTTTTAGAAGTATTTGAACCTTTATATCTGTAAATCCATTCAGAGCTTTCTTTACTTTTGTTAAATGTAGTAACGTATTTAGATTGTGCTTAAAAATAGTTTTCATTTTATTATTTTGTATAAATAGTATGTTACTATGGAAATTTTTACTTTTTAATTTCAGTTAGTATTGTTTCTAGATTGTGGGACAATAGACAATATTTATTGCATACTTTGTTAGATAGAGAGAGAGAGAGAGAGAGAGAGAGAGAGAGAGACATTAGCAAGAACCGTGAGAAATCTCTCTGACCTCAGAATCACAGAATAATAATTGTAAGAAAAGTATTTGTAGCCAGTAGGAAGATGTTTTTACCTGGGAAAGTCCCAGCTATATAATTTTTCTAGGCAAGGGTGTTGTGTGTGTTTTGTACTTTGAGATATGATACAAGCAAATATTTTTTGATTATAGCCTAAACTGTGATTGCTCCTCTTGAATATCTGTGATTTTTAGCCGTGATCCAATTATAGTCCGAGCACTTCTTTGTCTGCTCTAATGGTAAAAGTAATAATTGAGTTAACTGCAAGTGCTAATGATGAAACTTTACAGTTGTGAGTAGTTTTAAAACATGTACAGATAGACACAATTTAATGAATTGATAGTAACTAATATAATTAAATACGCTGCCAAAAGAAAGTTTTTTACTAAAAATGATAAAACAAAAAATGTTAGTTAAATATTGAAGTAAATATGCTATATCTGTTTTATAAATTCACCATCGTAAAGCTATAATATGAGTTACTAGTAATGATAAATTATAAATAAAATTCAAATTTGGCCCAGAAAAATTAATTTTTTGACAAAAACGTTAATTATATAAGATATCTTTGTTATCGCTGAGAACAATGATGTTTTCGAACTGTACCGTGAGTTCAAGACAACTGCTGGATTTCAACAACATTTTCAATTCATTTTTTAAGGAAATAAAGTAACTGAATATTTTGCAAGTTGTTTCCAAGCAATGAACTGTCAGGTGAGATTAGATTTTTTTATGAAACTGTGTTGCCCCCATCATGCAATTTTGGTAAAAAGAAGAATAAATGAACAGAACTTTGATCTCAACTCCTGTGTATTTTTGGAAAAGCATCACCGTAAATTCATAAATAACATTCAGCACTTTAATATTCATGAATTATTTGAGTTATGACTTACAGTTAATTATTTTTCCAAGTGTTTTATTTGTGTGAAATTTAGACTACAGCTAGCCAGAGGAGGTCTAACTTGTCGCAAACACACAGTCCAGTCTGTGATAAACAATGTTTCAGAAATGGAATACATTGTTAATAAATAAGAGAAAGTGGAAGACTGAGAAAGATGAAAAAGAAGGGAAAAAACATAAAGATTGAAGGTATCAAGAAAGAAAAGCAGCAGCAAATGAGTAATACAAAAAAATTATGTAAATCGAAAGTGCTGTTGATGCAGAAGAGAAAAAAAAAAAATCCAAGAAGTACTTATTCAAGTAAAGAATTATTTTGAAAGTCATCAAAGAAAATGGGTCAATATAAATGTTCTCTTGAAGTCTAATTTTACATAATTTTTAATGTAAAAGTCTGACATAAGTATTTAAATTTCATGTAACTATATTTAAACTATATATTAACATATCTTTGTATATTAACATATATTTGTACCAAAAAAAAAATTATTAATTATATAATTAAATTAAAAAAGGTAAGGGAGGGAAGAGAATAAAGAGGTTTAATGGGGGTGAAACTTTTCTTTCTTTATTATTTACTTGGTCCCGTTATAACTTCTCCGTCTAAAAAAGTTCCTCCTCCCCCCCCTTTTGTTCCCTACCATTTTTCTCACTTTCTAAGAATAAACGTTTCATTATTTGCATTCAGTATACTTTTTTCATACTTGACAAATTACAGCTTGTTTCATTTTGTTTGTGTATTTTAAAAAAAAATTTCTTAATTTTGTAACGTTACAAGAACCCTGCCCTCCTAATTAAACATTTTTCTTTTAAACTATTTTTATGCATGTAAATATTTCTTTAAAAAAAGTCTTTCTAATGATATTTTACCGTTTGTTATATATTTTAGAGTTGATATTTTTCACTTACTATGTGTTTTAAGAAGGTATTTTGTATTTTATTAGACATTTTTAATCATGACTATTTTTTATGTAACTATTCACAAATGAGCCGTTGTACTAGATTTTTGCCTGTTTGGGCCTACTTTTTCAGGTTTTTCTAAATAAGTTGAATTTTGTCAAGTAATTTGTATTATGATTGCTGTTCTTAATTTTAATTAACGTGTTGCAATATAATTATAGATCACGGGACTGTGTCTGGGCTGGGGTGATGTGTAGAAAGAGAGAGGCATAAGAGACATGTAAGTGTGAGTGAGAAATAAACAGTGCTTCCCTGCTAACTGAGATAAAAGCTGGGATTCCCCAATGGTCGTGGGAAATGTGTGATAACTGCTGTCTCACGGGGTGTGGGAGAGAGAAGGAGAATGTAAAGTCCCGGGCTCTATGGAGAGAAAACTGTTTTCAATGTGTGTTCTGTTTTCCTATTGGCTTGTATCTGTAGTGTGAATGAAGCGTGCATGTTATTGGTCGGTGAGGTCATGTGACTTCTCCTCCCTGCGTGGAGGAGACAGTGGCAAGAGTTCACCAGTCGTCTGCCGATTGCTGCACCAGTAGGTCGCGTTCGGTGGCTTCTCGCCAAATTATCTAGAATTTGTGAAGAGATAATTTAACGTTGGAGGTCAGAGCCAGGCCGAGTATTAAGTAAACCTAATTTTTTTTTTTATTTTCATTCGGACAGTAACAAATTAGAAATTGTGATCACCTTCGTCGGCGTTTGGCTCGGGGCGAAATTCGGTTTCGCTGGGTGCGGCCCGTTTCGAGGCCGTCCTGACTTCGTGTACTTGCAGTAAAATATTACTGAAGGACGTTATTTTTCGTTAACTCACATTGCGCAACCTGCGAGCATTTTTCGACAGGCAGATGTACGGGTTGAACGAGTGAGTAAAACTGTAAAGTGATTGGATTCGTCTGTGCATTCTATCTTGAAAAAATAAAACAAACACTAAAAAATTGGCGCAACATCTTTTTATTTTGTATGTAACGAACCATTATAATTTTCAAGTTTAATTAAACTTGCATGTTTCAGAAAATTTAGATACACCAGTATTTTGGTGTTTGGTTAAAAAAAAAAAAAAAAAACTTTGGTGGTTATATACAACATATTGATGATGATTTATGTTTAGTGCTTGCAGACAAAGCTCTTGCAAAAGCAAAGGAGTACTCGGAAATTGATAATGCGCCAGAAGAAAAGGCTCGTGGAATCACCATCAACGTTGCTCACATAGAATATGAGACGGATAATCGACACTATGGCCACACTGACTGCCCTGGACACGCTGATTACATCAAGGTGAGAAATCACACCAACAGGCGGATTTCAGTTTTGAATGTGCTTTAAGTTTAGCGTATGTAAAATTTGTACTGTGTTTTTTATTATTATTATTATTTCTCTGTAAGATAAGGAACTATATTAAATTTTTTTTGTTGCCAACTTTTTACAGTTATTGAAATTATTTTGTGTGTTAAAATCATTTTAGTTCAGCTAAATTTATTAGGTACTTCTAATGGATAGTGTCACTGCAATAAATAGGGACAAGATTGTACTGTGAATTGTGATTAAAAAAACAAAAAAACACAAAAATACGTGTCACTGCACCATTTACCATCGAAATGCAACCTGGATGCTGCATCGACAGTTGCACACATTCACAGGGCAAAAAAAGTACATTTTTTGACCTTGAACAGACCAGTTTGATAATCTTACGGAATCTATTTTGTGCATAGCAGTAGAAGAAGGAAAAGGTAAAGTGAAAATTATATTCACAAACATTTCTTTGAACTTTTGTTTCCAGAATATGATCACAGGAACTTCGCAGATGGATGGAGCGATTCTTGTTGTTGCAGCAACGGATGGTGCAATGCCCCAGACGAGAGAGCATTTACTGCTGGCTAAACAAATAGGTGTCACCGATATTGTGGTCTTCATCAACAAGGTAAGTTTCACCTAATGGTTTTTATTTTCCTTGCTAATTTTTTTTTTTTTTTTTTTTTTTTTTTTTTTTTTTTTTTTTTTTTTTTTTTTTTTTTTCCCCACCACTTTTAAGAATTGAAGTTGACAAGTTTTGAAATAAGATAATTTGAAAAACTCAGGTTTTTTTTCATAAGGTATTTTGTGCTATAGTGCTTTTAGTGTAAACTACCTGCAAAATTAAAAATTTTGTTGGTTATAGCAGGTATAAGCACTTTTTTTTTTCATTTTTATTATTAAATAGTAATGTATACCTATTACCAATATACATTTTATAGGTCATAATAACAAAATTTTCTTGTCTGCAAAAATGGGAGAGACACTTCAATTTGATCATTGGACATGGAAACAACATATTTTAAATTGGCAGTACTAAAGGTGTAAGTGAACTTCTATTGACCATTGAGTAAATAAAATAAATTCATCTAAAAAAAAATATTGGTTCACTTACCTCTCAAAGTAACATTTTAATTCGTTCCAGGAAAACAGAGCACAAATCAAAAACATTTTTTTCCATGAGAGTTGCATGTTATTCAAAATAATTGGTTTTCTAATTAGGTTAGTGTGACTGCCGATTACCATTTTAATCACGACACTGCTCCCGTTAAAATTAATTTACGGTACAAATATATGTCTAAATACTTTTGAAGTACCTACCTACATTTGAATAAATGTTTAATATAATTTTGAGAATAAACAACCTAAAATTGATTTATTCATGTACTACATTGTTTACATAATAGAGCTTGGGGCATAGTATTCCTATTAGAGCTTTGGCATAGCATTCTTAGTAGGTGCTAAAAACATTTCTGAGTTACAAAAAATAATGTTATTAATATGGGAGATCTATTTCAGTCCTAATAAGAATTTAAAAAAAAAAAACTAAACCTAACATTTTCTATTATCATAAAGATTATTTAACCTTTTAACATAATTCCAGACTTTTGTTTTCTAAATACGTGTTTGCTATGCACGGGGTAAACTACCCTTGAAAGCTTTTAGCTTTTCTCTCCAGAGCTGCAGCCAACATGCAGGATGGCGTAAAATAAAAGTTGGTTGAATAATACATGGGTGTTGTCGATGATAAATTTGCAGTGAAGGATGCAAATAACTATTTGTCACATTATTAATTTGTTGCATTGTGTTTGAAACTACACAAATGCTATTGTGGGAGCACAGAAATAAAAAATTAATGTAAAATAAAAAACGTCTATTTTGAATATATGACAGCGCTTCTTCACATCGTGCCATAATTTATTGTCATCGTTACTTCGAAACAGTGCTAATTGAACAGCATTAATCAAACAGTGTTACTTCGAGGGGCGGGTGTATTTGGTTTTGGTTAAAAACTTTGATTCTGGTGTTTCCTGCGTTTCCTACGTTTTAAACACTGTTCGGTTTTTAATATCAAGTAGGCTATTGTTATGGATCACCACAAATAAATTTGACTAAGTTAACAACCTTTATGTTTATCAAAGATGATTTTTACTCTTATTTTGTAAATATATTTATATAAACTTAACCAGGGCAAGTGACCAGCAGTTTTCTGTTTATTATTTAATCAATGAGTGACAGCTCATTTATTATGTAAAGAGTCAGCCAACACCTGTAAGAGGCTGTACTACCCTTTACTTGTGCATACATGGCTGCAGGTATGTGAAGTTAATGATGTGTGCGAGTCGTGCTATCGTTTCTCTTTACTTGTAGGTTGATGCTGCAGATCAAGAGATGGTGGACCTAGTTGAGATGGAGATCAGGGAGTTAATGACAGAAATGGGCTATGACGGAGAGAAAGTACCTTTTGTAGCCGGTTCTGCTCTATGTGCTTTGGAAGGGAAGAGGCCGGAAATAGGTAAGCGCACTGCCAGTGTGTTTTATCTCAGGATACACATACCTAATTGAAGAAAATACTATATGTATTGGTACTTATTTAGAAAAATAATTTTTTTTAACATCAAAAAAGTTCCAAGAGTAAATGTCTTTTTATTTCAGTCCGTGTCTGTAACTATAGTGTTTGATTTTTTTAAATATACGCATATAAACTTAATCCATTGATATAAGGTCTTTCATAGCAAATAAAAAGCCATGTCAGTATTTTTAAGTGGCGGTGAGGTGAAGTTCACCATGGGCCAGAAATCACATGATGTAAGGGACCTGTGTTAACGTAAGGCTTGTGAAATTGTAACACAAGCGCCAGCAACTTGGGCTAGTCATTTCCACAGGTAGTTTGAGCACGTTGCTTGAGCTCCGAACTCAAATCAAACCTACGACCCTCACAAAATAAGCTTGATGGATACGGCTGCCAAGGAACTATTGCTTGTGGAAGTGTTGCCCGTCAGTGCTCATTTATTTGATAACAATTGAGAGATTGATTCATTGTTTTTTATTGTTACAGGAAAGGAAGCAATTTTAAAGCTGCTAGAAGAGGTTGATAAACACATACCAAATCCAATTCGGGACCTGGACAAGCCATTCCTGCTGCCTGTAGAAAATGTATACTCTATTCCTGGTGAGCATTGTGGTATTTTGCTTATCTTGTATGCTTTGGTAACATAATATAATATGTATACTTTGTTATGTGTAATGTACCTATTGGATGGAATTATTCCATAAAAACTGCATTCAACCAAATAATATACGTTTGTTGTCAGATTTTGAACCATTGTGTGCAATAAATAATATCTGTCATACAGAGCTGCAAACAGTTTGGACTATTTCATGACATAATTTATAATCTAGTGGTTGACCACTACTTTCTGTACTCTGAGATGTTGTAGACACTGAGTACCAATGAAAAAAATTGTGTAGATATTGATATTAATTATCTGCAGTATTGCCAGCACAGTTTGTATCTGGGTGAAATGCAATAAAACTGAACTAACACCTAAAAGCATGTCAGTGTATCATGTAACATAGAAATGCATGATAATACACTATGAAGCACCAAAATGCAACTAAAATCATGAAATTCATTAGCATCTCAAGAAAACTTAATCCAGAGGATAATAATGTAATCTTTTAATAATGGCAAAAGTAGCACACAAAAATTGGGGCAAAATATGGAAAAAATTCATTTTATAAAAGATACTGACTGATACTTAAAAAAAAATCGGTGATATTGTCTTGTTATTTATATATTGATTGCAGCAGAATTTTTTCTATTTATAAAATGAATATTATTTCCATCATTATTTAAGCCTAAAAATTATTTCATTTGCACCTGTCAACAAACGAGCAGCAGCTCTTGCGGGATGAACTAGAAGACCTGCCAACTTGTGAACGGGCAGAGTGGGCGGAGGCCTGACGCGGGGGCTGGTTGCAGGGCGAGGCACGGTGGTGACGGGCCGGCTGCAGCGGGGGAAGCTGAAGAAGGGCACCGACTGCGAGTTCATCGGCTACAGCAAGGTGCTGAAGAGCGTGGTGACGGGCGTGGAGATGTTCCACCAGATCCTGGAGGAGGCGCAGGCAGGCGACCAGCTGGGGGCGCTCGTCAGGGGCCTCAAGAGGGACGACATCCGGCGGGGCATGGTCATGTGCAAGCCGGGCACCTGCAAGGCGTGCGACAACGTCGAGGCTCAGGTGCGCCACTCCCTTCAGCCACCCGGCATCTCTTGGACCGCGTGTATGCCGGATCATCAGTTTAAACAGGAAATACTAAACTAAAAGCCAGGGGCGTAGGAACCGGGGGGGGGGGGGGACGTGTCCCCCTGAACTTTTTAGGTGGAGGGGACTGTCCCCCCCCCCCCCCCCCCCCCCCAATTTTCTAAGTCCTAAGTGCCGGTTCATTATGCATTGGTGAATGTGGTAATACATGAGTTGTTTATTTTTTTGTAGGTCTACATTCTAAACAAGGAAGAAGGAGGTAGAAATAAGCCATTCACATCTTTCATCCAGCTGCAGATGTTTTCCATGACATGGGACTGTGCCACTCAAGTCATAATACCTGAGAAGGAAATGGTTATGCCAGGAGAGGATTCCAAGTAAGTTCTTTCAAACAGTACAGGATGTATGCAATAGAGTCACTGCTATTCTGTGCTTTGGTGCAAACCCTTCTTGTTAATGAACTATAGAAGGGACTTATAAAAAATAAGTATACCGGCCCCTCGAAGTAACGCCATTAAATTTGCATAGTTTAGAAGTAAGGACACCAATAAATTACGGCATTATTTGAAGTAGCTCTATTTTCTTCTACATTAATTTTTATTTTCATTTTCACACAGTGACAACGGCACTTGTTTAGCATTAAATAATATGCAATGAATATACAGTCAAACCTCTATCTATCGAACTCGCATGTATCGATTGTCCGTGTTTATCGTATACTTTCTACGGTCCCGGCAAAATTGCCATACAACTAAGGTTAAAAAAGTCCGCTTGTACTGATGTTCGAATTATCGTTTTGTCTGCATTGATCGTACAAAATATGTGGTCCCGTCACTATAAATTATAATAGATGATCGTTTAACCATAAAGATTTTGCAGAAATAACCATTTCTTAGACAGAAACCGTCATAAAAACAGTAACAATTGTATACAGAAGTAGTAAAAATCACCTTAAATCTGCAGCCAAGTAATGGAGCACGTAAACATGAAGAAAAGACAAATGAACAACAACTTACGAAGAAATATGGATGATGTACCATAACTACAGTACAAACCCAATTGTTATCCTAAGATAATTACCATAAAAAGAACTAAAGATTCTTTGTCGATACCATAATTACCACAGAAGCACGATAGCTACCACATTTGCACTATAGTTACCGTAACAACCGAGATGTATATTTACCGTGACGGTAATGTATTTATTTATGACATATTAAAATTAAAGAACTTATTGAAAAATAGGATGTTAAATTTTTATATGTACGTTTGGCACATGTTGCGAAGAAATAATGCGATCTGAAAGAATGCAGTACTACTACGAAAAGTGAAAAGGGTAATCGTGGATTTTTAGGTTATGGCAGTCTCTCTCGTTTTTCAGTAATATCCGCCGAAAATTAACAAGCGTATCTGAAGTCGGCAGAAATGCCGATTCAACTAAATATTGGCAAAATCGGCTTCTTCAGTACAGCTCTACATTTGATGACATGAGTAAACATATTTCAGACTTCAGGATATTGAAAAAAGACTTTAATTTCCATGTAGATTTATAGTGCGTATGTTTTTTTTTGCAAGTGTAAATTAAATTAAGTAAAATACTTCCATTTTTATTTATTTTTCAACTGATTTAACTTTAATGACAAGTAACTGATATATTTCTGACACTAATTTTGAGGTTGAAATATTTTTTAAAAATTCTTAGAGTGAAGTCCACATCTATTGAATGTCCGCATCTACTGAATTTTTTTGTTGGTCCCCTGAAAAACGATAGATAGAGGTTTGACTGTAGTGACGATTCAACAAACAATATTTTGCTCTTTCCTCAATAGTTATTCACTTCCTTCATGACGTATTTATTTCTGACTACGCTAGTGTGTTCAGCCAACGTTTATTTTCCGTCATCTGCATGACAGGCGTGTCAGCAGCAGCTCTGGACAGTAGAGCTAAAAGTTTTCAGAGCTAGTTTTCCTTGTGCCTAATAAAATGTGCTAGTGGAAAATCATGGCAGATACACATTTAGTAAACAGTAAATACTGTTAACAGGTTAAATAATCTTTGTAACAATAGAAAATATAAAGTTTATGCTATTTAAAAACTTATTAGAACCAATTGCACATCCTCTCGGCTAGTTGTCTGTTACTGTTTGCAACTGTAATATTGCAGGTTATAATTTCCAGACATATGCTCCTTTGTAAAAATTGTTTTTGGAATTCCCTGATGCCCTTTAATTCATTTGTCCTGCAATTTAGCAACATTTTGTATACTTAGCTACAAGAGAAATTATGTGAAAGTCAATGTGTTGACACTAGACCAGTAATATCTCTAGATGTTGAATACAAGGAAAATAATTGTCCATAGTCTATTTTTAAGGAACCATAGAACTAGGGATGGGTCGGTACCGGTTCTCTGTTCTCGGTTCCTACGGTTCTCAGCACTTTAACCGGCACCGAGAACCGCAGCTAAAATGTCGGTGCCGGTACCGGGAGTATAGCAAAACTCTATACGAAAATAGTCCTTCACAACTTAACTGCAGCATGAAATGGCTCAACTCACATCCAATTCACATATGAATTAATTTTTTGGACTTCTGTGGAATAATATTCATCTCTAACTATAAAATATTTACTGTTCTCGTCACATCTGTAAACAAAGTACATTTTACAATCAAAACATAACAGTTGAAGGTGCCATAGATGTAGTTCATAGATGTGTGCAACTTTATAACGTGCCGCAGCAGAAATATGAGAACAGAAAGACGCCATGTTTGTTTCAATGGTTTTTAAAATAGGCAGCTAATTGAATCGTTGACACGTAAGTATGAGTGACTGGTGTACGAAGAACAATTAAAAGTGCAAAAGTATATTTGTTTAATAGAATTGATGATTGATTTCAAATATTTCCGTAATGATTTTCAGCATTCTAACATTTTATGCTATTTGTGCAGTGCTGTGGAGTGTAAGTTCACTGCATCTGCAGCCATCTAGTGAATGGCTAGTAACTTTCTCTTTTAGGCAAACGGGATTGCTTTGAATGTGGCACGTCTGTTTTTAGTGGTAATAGCATTGACGAAGATCCCGCGGACATGTGGTAAAAGATTTTTTATTTTTTGCAAAGTGGTGTATGGATGGTAGATGTATTTTACTATTGACTGGACAAACAAAATGCTTGTTGACACTTGTGAGGTATAATTATTCCGACAAAACAGTACAAATTGTGTAAGAAATGTCATCAGAAGTGTGGCAGTAATTGACTTGACTGCAAACAAACTGAATTTGATGTAGACAATTTATTATTTTATTACTTTGAAAGTTCACCATCAATTTAATTTCATTATTGTAATATTTTATTTTTATTCCTATGTTTTAAAGGAGGGTGTATGTAGCTTTATTGAAATAATTGCTAGATTAAACTAGTAAATTTTAGTTTTAGTTTTATTAAGTGTTCTCTATATTATTTAGAATTATTTTTCACTAATACATATTACATTTGCAATAGGTTGGTGTGTTTGCTGTAGCTTGAAAACTGTACTAAAACTTTTAATTTGTTTTGATAGCCTCTTTGACTGAAACATTATGCCAATGCATTTCTTTGTAAGCATACAATAAAAACATTGAGGAAAAAACAAATAAATTATTATTTTTCAGTGTTATAAATAGAGCCCATGAAAAATGGTAAATACAACTGCCTGATTTCAGTAAATAAACTATAGGATTTCGGTGGTATATTTCGGTAAAAAAAATTTTTTTTTGTTTATTGAGTGCATTTGTTCTACCAATTATTTAATTTCATGATACACACACAAAGCTGTACATGATACTTGATACAGCAATCACTAGATTCCTGCGTAAGCCTTACAGAAGTGGAAATGATCTAGTAGATTATATACACATTACTTTTAATTTTGTTTTACTACACATTTTCCGGCCTCTTTCCCATCAAATTGTGTTTATTAGGACGTTAGAACCGTAACACATTTCCTTGACTTAACTTTCATGTATTCATTTAACCATTCCCTCATAGCTGGGTGATCTAGCTTCTCTAGGGGAATATTTGGAGAAACAAATGCACACACTGTATCGCTTGCAAATTTGACTTTAATTTCCTTTGCTCGTTTATGGAGAACAATATTATCCTCGAGTGTCACTTGCCTTTTGACTACACAACCTGATGGAGATTTTTGACTTGTTACTTCTCTAAATGAGATGCTCGCTGTTTGCAGTGTTTTTCACAAGAATCTTTCCTTTTCCAATCTACTACTGTATTGCAAAATTTACACATCATTATCAGCTTTTCTTTATTAAAAACAATGAATCCTTCATGCTCGTATTCTTTAGCTCGTTCAAACACTGATACGACCTTAGGCATTGTGAAGTATCAAGTAAACCAAGTAAACTTCAAACAAAACAAACCGTAACTACCTATTTTCGTTCACATTTAACTATTTACATGGAACGTATGATCTTTTCAAACCTCATTTGGTCATTTCACATGACCGGCATATTGCGATGTTAAAATCCCATAACCTCTCCATTGTTTTTTACAAGCAATACAACAACGGAAACAAATATGGCCAAACGGCTAACTTCATCCACATCCCGCTAGGAACGCTGATAAATGGTTGTCGCTTTCCGGTCGAGTGTTTGGTATTCATTTTGCTTCAACTTATCTATGGTGCATCTCATAATAAAGATGGCTTACGATGTTTTGGTTTATTAAACTAATACGTTTTGCGGCAAATGTATAATTGTGAAACTTAATATTCATATCGCTTTAAAATTCTGACATTTTGCGGATATTTCATGAAACAACAAGAATATCGCGGTAGTAATGAATTTCGCGGCATCGCCAGTTATTTCGTGAAAACAAAATGCTGTAACATCAAAATAGGCGTTTGGAAACACATTTGTAAGTGCTTAGAATGAAGTTCCAAAATCATTAATAAAATTTCGCGAAATTGCTTTTAACGAAATTTGAGTACCTCTAGTTATAAACAATAAATTGTTGAAGATGGAAGTCTAGATACAGGCTTTTTAGTGCTTTTTTGTAGCCGAAACAATAAATAGTTTATTACTTGAAACACCTGATAAATAATGTATGAATAATGTTTATTTTATTTTTGAAGTCGGAACCGAGGACCGAGAACCGATTTTTAAGATCCGGTACCGAACCGAGAACTGGGGAAAAACAGGAATTGACCCATCACTACATAGAACATATATTGGAACGTTTATTTTCAATTAGACTGTAGACGTCAGGAACCTGGCTACAACAGATTCTCCAAGTTGCTGAAAACTGCCAGGAATTTGGGACAATCTCGCCAAAGATGAACTCTCTGATCAGGGTGTAGGACGTCATCTGCGATTCAGCCAAACCTTCCAGACTGGAATCTCATAAATGCCCAACGTTGTGAACTCCACCCTACGTCTGACAGTACCAATTGCAGATGTTGGTTGTCGTGAGGTCTTCTCAACTCCCTGTGGGGTCCCTTGGGAATCGGGACCGCCCCACAGACAGGATATGTCTTGCCCGATATACTGCTAAGAAGCGACTTTTTTCTGCGTTTCCTTAAACTGCATAATTATTACTAGAAACTTTCAATTCAAATTGAGTAAGGCACCAAAGAGAAACAATTGTATGAGAAATGTTGGATTACAATTTTCCCTGGTGAACTGTGTTTATAAATTCAAGAAGAAAGTGTGCTTAGTACAGACTCGGCACAAAAAGGAATGATTCAATTATAAAATTTAATATAATGATCAAACTAAGAGAAGTTAAACTGCAATTAAGGATTAATCAACACTCCTAATGATGGGTAGCTTGTTACCTCTAGGATAACTAGTATGAAACACAGTGGCGTAGCCAGGATTTGTGTATGGGGGGTGTTAAGAAGCATGGACCCCCCCCCCCCCTGTATTAAAGCGGGTGGTCCGGGGGTCCTCCCCCGGGAAAATTAGGATTTTAAGGTGTAAAATAGTGCTATTTTAGCAGTTTTCGGTACTTAAATTTAAATATTGTAATGGTAAAAATTTTATTCATTTTAATATGAAATTTGTTTGAGTGATGAATGAGAAAATAATTAAAGATTTGGTGCTAGGGAGGGGGGGGGGGGAGTTTTGAACCCCAACCCCCCCATCCCCCCGGCTGCGCCCCTGATGAAACATTACAATGATTAAAATTAATATTTAAATCATATATTTGCAAAATACATGTAAACATTCTGAACGGTTATATTCTCTTATGTAGTCAAAATGTTTGTGGTCATTATGAAGTATTTCCATGTCTGACAAAAAAAAGACATAAATGATTTATAAGTGGCAAGTTTTAGGTTATTCGTGACCATGGCCATAATTTGAGTTACATGGTGATTAACTTATTAGAGACTTAAATTGCACTTCTGAACATACCTACATTTTAAACTTTTTAAAACTTTGTGGGTAAAATTTAAAAAAAAAATTATTTAATTGTACATTTAGATTAACTTCCAAAAGCTTAAAATATAGTGATCCACAATTTAATGTTAAGGTGTAAATAACAAAATTTGTAATGTGTGGATAGTGTTATATAGTGTGTGTCTAATTAATATTTACTGATATCGGGTATTTGTCACTGTCACACTAGG
The DNA here is from genome assembly GCF_032445375.1 of Bacillus rossius redtenbacheri. Lineage (NCBI taxonomy): Eukaryota > Metazoa > Arthropoda > Insecta > Phasmatodea > Bacillidae > Bacillus > Bacillus rossius. The sequence goes on along the minus strand of NC_086334.1, from coordinate 32,924,941 downwards.
TTGGTGTTGAAGATGTTGCGGCCAATGGTGTTGGAACAAGGTCAAAGGTTCACCCTGCGTGATGGTTCGTTAACCCTGGGCACCGGCGTAGTCACCAAGATCTTGCCTGCACTCTCAGAAAAGGACCGACTAGAACTGACAGCAGGAAAGAAGGCTCGCGCTGCAGCAAAGAATTAATTCAAAAGTACATCACATATTAATGCCAGACAAATCCAGTACTGCATTGTCATCTCAAGTAAATCTTTAACAGTGATGCCTAAATTATGCTTCACTTAACATCTCTGTAGTAAAATTTGTTATTGTCTTTTGTTAATAAAATTATTTAAAACATTATTTTACTTTCTGGCAAATCTTTACTTTAAAAAATTATGCAACTACATTACAAGTTGTAGAGCTTTATCTTATTAAGACTTTCAAATATAGTTTTTGACAGACTTAATTTTTAAACTGCCATCATTGTTTTTTTCTTTCTTTTCTTTCAAAGTGGTATAAAACCTAGCGTTGGGCACTTTATTTCTGGTCATTGCCATCTCTGTAAATTTATCACTAAAGACAGTAGCTCTCTTCAATTTTTTGTCACAAATTTTTCAGCCAAAAATTTTCGTAACTTCATTTGCGAGATGTAAAGTATCACATTAGTGGTCAAAACTAGAGCTGGGTGGGCTCCCAGTTTTTATTAAAAAAAACTAGGAACGTGTCTTTCCCAAAACTTCACGCAGGAAAATACTTTTTTCCCATTTTTTCCCATTTTATGCCAGTAGTCCATGTGCCAAACTTATTGTTAAACTATTTTCAAAGAAAGCACTGCACTATAAACAATTCTATCATATGCACATAATCAAAAAATGCTTCATTTTGAGTACAAAATCAAACTATTAACTGCAGCAAAAATATTTATCATTTGAAACATACACCAAATAATTGGTCATTTCAGTACTGTTGCGAAACGTATGTCCACGATTGAAAATACAGTAGAATCCCGCTGATGCGACCCCCCTCTGATGCGTCCAATCCGTTTATACAACCGTTTTTTGAGAAACCGTGAAAAATTTGAGCAAAGAAAGTCGAAAATTTGAGTAAAATCGGCTGAAAAACAAGTCTGTTACACTTTGTTGGGCGCTATGTGTTCACGTTTTCTTGGCGAGAGCTGTACTGTAAGCAGGCAGGCATACAAAAGACGGCTAAAAATAGATACCACCCCTCTAGACTGTCCACACGCCAGTGTCTAGCCGAGCTCCCGTGTCCACTATTGCAAGAAAAGACATCTCAGCTGTCAAGTTATCTTACACCTCCTCCCCTCTCACACCACGTACGGCAAAAGCCAGGTTGTATAGTCCATTCTTGGTAAAATAAATATTTTTATGGGCTTATACGACTGTCCTTCGCCGTTAATAAATACTTTATAAGTTATTATGACACAATTTGTTTATTAGTCACACAACAGTTTCTGCTGAAAAATCACTAATACCTCGAATTTTATTAAATAGAAAAATTTAGCAGGGCCGTAAATATATTTATTTTACTGCAGGGTTACTTTTCCATCTGCATTCGAATGTGTTTTTTTTATTCTTTTTTTTTTACGCTGTGAAGGGTCGTGGAAAAGATAATTGCTTGAGCTGTCAAAATAAACATCGCTGACGTCAAGGGCGGGACCGCATCCTGTCGGTCTGTCGCTGTGATTATCTACTCCAAAAATATGTCACAGCATTTCAGGATAGCATTGTTCTTATATCTTTCATTTATAGCCGAATGTTTTCTACCTGATCCACATAAGTTCCTTCGCCACGTTTTGAACGAAAATAACAACCAGCCGGCTAGCATAGCCGAACTCGCGTGACATTAATTCACTTAGCGTGAGTATTTATCGGAACCCATTGTTATGGGTATGCGAGTCCGAGGTGTAATATGAATTTAAAAGTTGTCATTTTTACACCATGGACTATTTGATTATTATGAAATCTATGCGAACAAAGGCGATTTTTTATGTATTTGGATTTTTTTTTGGGGGGGGGGGGGAGTGGCCCAAATTCTCTATTGCAACCATTCCGTTTATAAGTCCATTTTTCCGGAAATTGTGAGGGGGTCGCATCAGCGGGATTCTACTGTATGAATATTTGACATAATTAAACACATTTGTTTTGTATCACTTACCAGTTTCCGAAAAAATAAAAATCGGGGTTCAATTGTAGACTATGTCAACAAAAACATGGGAACTTCGTGCAGTGGCCAAAATGTAAACACAGTAGTTGAAACTAAGTTTAAATCTATAGTCACAATCAATCTCCCCACCATGTTCACTCGGTAGTAGCTTACTTGCTGCATGTATGCTATACTATGGATGTTGCAATGTGACTTGCACTTTGTAAGCAATATAACCAAATTAAAAATGCTAGAATAAACGTGTTTGTAATATTGCAGACTGAGTACATGATAATGATGGGTCAGTCTCGGTTTCCAGCAACTTAACCAGCACCGAAAAACCGTAAAAATAATCCTGATACCAGCACCACAGAAAGTATAACAGCTAACTAAACCTTTCTCCTTAGCTGTAAATTTTTAAATAATACTAATGACAAGAAAATAAAATAGCATGCCTTGCAAGACTAACTTTTATGTTAACATTCATGTACTGGAATAATTTTGAAGTATGTCATAGCTCCTGTAAAATAAATAATTTTCTCCGCACAGTCAAGTGTGTATAATTTATTGGAAATTACATATTTAACTAAGTGTAAATACTTGAAAATGTATATGTAATGCCATATTATTCCCAGAATTTGAATTAATTACTCAGAAGTTGTAATTCTAGACCAAAATTTAGAGATATACAACAGAGCCTTATCTCCCTCCATGATGCAACCAGCATCCATGTGATACTTCACTAAACACTTTTCATGACAGCTTGACTCCTGATAGTGACTGGATGTGTTTACTCCAACAAACCATAAAGCAATCAATGAAAAGGAGAAAAACTAGTCAACCTCCACAGTATTCTGGGTAGGAAAACAAAATAAAAGTCAATAGAAAATGTTTAAAACAATTTATGGATAAATTTACTGTGATGATTCATATTTCTTTATAAATTACATTTGACATATAACAAGACCAGGACCTGCCGCTAGAATGCGCTGCACATGTGTCCTGTTGTTTTGACAACTTTCCTTTCTTGTTCTACTACAATATTTGTTTATAGTCTGTAGTTCAGTCATCGCTAGTTAATTGGGGTGCAAACATTTTTTTAAACTTTTACAAGCAACCAGTTATTTTCGCCCGCTAATCGTTAGTAAATGATTGAGCATACCTAGTTAACATATAAAAATAAAAATATTATATTAATATAATAGTACAGTCCAGAGCCGATCTATGGCTCACCTCCGCTAAAAATATTTCTAAATGGCGACGCATGAAAGATAGGTTAGTGTACTGCAACATGTTTAATTTTCAGTCCAGATTAACTACAATATTTATTTTAAATATTTGTTTTACGTATGTATATTTTAATTGTTTTAAAACTCTACACTAACTCCGCTCTAGGTGTTGGCCAGACGTTTGAACAATAGCAATCCTAAGGACCCCTCTAGGGACTAATGACATTTTAATGTAATTTTATAAATTATGTGTGTAACTTATTCATATATTGTCAGATGTTATTTTAAATTTAACGTATATTTCTGTGTTCCGCACCATTGTTGAACGCGGAGTTTGCTTAGTTCAATTATGAAGTTTGAAACTATTTTAATTCTCGGCCAATCAGGAGCCAGCTTTGAAAATGTATCAAATTTTAAATCAACTGATTTAAGAACAGAAGTTTTAAGAAAATGTAATGGCCTATTGTGTTGAGAAGACGTCCCGTTTTGGACTTAAACCGAATACTGCAGATATAATAGCTTGAGGCAAGCATCCAAACTAAAGGATGACAAAAATCGATGTACATTAAGTAAAGTTATATTGTTAAGGCTTTATCCAGAAGGATAGAGTAATTAGGTGTGATAAATATACGTGAGTAAAAACGGCGATATTCATTTAACTGAACTTTGTGTACCATGTATCCCGCCTAAGGAAAGCATTTACAATATAGCATAGCCCATTTGTTATTTGTTTGAAAAAGAATTAAATTAAATGAAATTTAATATTTTTATTAATTATATATTCTTCACACAACTACACCTACCCAGAGGTATGAGTGTACGAGTGTCTTAACATCTACCGACTGAAAAACTTTGTTAAAGCTAAAGGTAGCAGCAAGTGTATATTTTGAATAAGTCTCAATTTTACACCCATGCCTTGGCCGGAACTTGAATCCAGAACCCCTCGCACCGAAAGACGGTGTGCATCCGACTACGCTACGGAGGTTGGCGCCTAGCGATTTACAACACACTGCTCGTTCGTCATAATATTTTTCCATGTCAATGCTAACAACTGTTGAGAAAACTTAAAATTTTGGGGGAAAAAATTTATCATATGTAATTATATTATTTAAATAATTATGTAAAGTAAGTACTTGAAACTCATAAAAACTCAAATTTTTTTCATTTTGGTATGTATTTTCACATTTCCAGAATTACCATGAGTAATTATAACACATGTGACAGACCATTTTTGTTTCAAAAAAGAACTTTCGAATGTTTCTTTACGTAAGCTAAGAAATAATTTTGGAAGCAGCTTAACAATTAAACATTTATACATTTTAATATTATAAGATGTGATATGCATACACCTAGAAGACATTAGGAGGTTATATAGTTTCATCCGTTCATCCATCAGAAGTATAAAATTATCAAGCTTTAGATGGACGAGCGGATGAAATTTTTTGGTCCATCTTGGCTGCAGGTCACGTAATTGATAAATGGATGATGGATTGACGGAGATGACGGGCTATTGTAATTTCGGCCTTAGTTGTTAACACCCTTATAATCAGATTATACAGCAATTATTCTATTGTCATGACGTCAACTTATTAGGGATAAGTTTGTAAAGTGCGTACGCAAGTCCATTAGGTTAACTATTTTTTTTGGGGGGGGGGGGGGGGGGAATTTGTAGGTATTTTAATATTGTAATGTGAACTTACTTAAGTGAATTGAATGAAAAATTACATACAAATTACAAAACAATAGCTCAGTTTTAAAAAATGAAATTTGAGACTATTCTATTTATTTACTCAAGAATAAAATAAATTCATTGGAATGAAATCAATGGATGAAGGGATATTTCTACTAAGTTAGGTTTTATATTATTTTACTATTTATTCAACTTAGTGTTTTTTCTTTCAGCTGGGTCTGACAAAGATCACTTTCCTTATATAAACAAACCTTACTAAAATATAAACCATGTTCCTCAATTTCCCAGTTAGCGGAATGTTAAATTTTTAGGTTCGGTATTTTTATTTATTTTTAATTAATAACAATGCTATTTGTTGCTATAGGTTACACCGTAAAATGAAATATGGGAAAAAAGAAGAGAGAAGTAACAGATGAAACGTCTATGGTCTCTTGGAAAAAATGGTGCAGCCGATCATCTAACGAAACACAAGCTAACACAAATGCGAGGATTTCTCCTGTAACACATGATCTAACGACGTCCGCTTCCATTACGTCTGTTCTGGTGGCTATTGCTCCAACGACTGCTTCGCCAGCGACGTCTGCTTCGGTGACAATTGCTTCGGTTAAAACTACTGCAGCGACATCTCAAAAGATTACTGTTCCAGTGACGTCTGCTGCTGTGGCTATTTCTCAGGCGACGAGTGCTCCAGTGGCATCTGCTGCTGTAGCTATTGGTCTGACTATTGGTCTGACCACTGCTCCAGCGACGTCTAATTCGAAGATGACTGTTTCAGTGATTTCTGGTGCTGGTGCTGGTGCTGTAGCTGCAGCTGCTCCGACGACAACTGCTCCAGAGACATCTGCTTCGAAGAAGATTGCTCCAGTGACATCTGGTGCTGTTGCTATTGCTCCAACAACTGCTTCAGCGACGTCTGCTTCGAAGAAGATTTCTCCAGTGGCATCTGGTGCTGTAGCTATTGCTCCAACAACTGCTCCAGCGACGTCTGCTTCGAAGAAGATTGCTCCAGTGACATCTGGTGCTGTAGCTATTGTTCCGACAACTGCTCCAGTGACATCTGGTGCTGTAGCTGTTGCTCCGACGACAACTGCTACAGGGACATCAGTTTCAAAGATGACTGCTCCAGCGATGGCTGCTTCGGCAATATATGCTCCAGTGACGGTTACTCAAGTTAAGACTGCTGTGACAAGTGTTCCAAAGACTACTGTACGTTCAGCATCTGCTGCGAGTATTTTAGGTGATTTTGATATAGTAAATTATCGTGACACAAAATTTACAGTTTTAAACTATTTTATTAAAGAAAAATTATTAAAAGAGCCCTGAACACAGCCCAATAATTACCAGTTCCCTACTTCATCGACCCGAAATTTGAGTTTTTAGCACAAATGGCTAGAAAGATTTACGTGGCTGCCGAACGTGTGGTGATGGGTCGTAGTGCTGAAGGTGAAGGCAAAGGACAACATCAACAGTTGGGTAAAATTGTTAATCAACCTTTCTGCAACTGGAAGAAAGCAATCGAAACATTCAAAGCCCATTCTCAAACTGGCTACCACAAATAATTTAGCCAAATGGCTGACAATTTCTTAAAAGTAATGTCTGAAAAATCTGCCAGTATAATAGAAATGTTGTCATCCAAAAATAAGAAGCAGAAGCAAGAAAACCGGATGATACTGAAGTCAATTGTAGGTGCCATTATTTTTTGTGGAAAACAAGGTATTGCATTACGAGGAAAACAAGACTGGACGTGTGGAAAATTTGGAAATTAACTGTGCTGATGATGATAATCTTAAGAATGAAGGAAATTTTCGCGCTCTTTTGAGATACACTGTTGTCAGGGAATGAATTTTTAAAGTCATTTAATTAATGCCCCACAAAATGCTTTATATTCAAGCCCAAAAATTCAAGACCTGTTAATAGAAATCTGTGGCAACATCATTAAACAAAAAATTTTAAAAGATGTAAAGAAAGCCCATTTTTGTGCTATTTTGGCTGATGAAACCAGAGACATTGCCCATGTGGAGCAAGTGTCTTTTTGTCTTCAAGCATGAAGTCAGAGAAGCATTTTTGGAGTTTATTCAGACTACTGACATGACAGGGAGAGGTTTGGCTAACCTTATTGTAAGTGGTTTAAAGAAGAACAGAATAGATTGCCGCTATGTAGTTGGCCAGGGATACGACGGGGCAGCGGCAATAAGCGGACTGTTTCATGGTGCTCAAGTGTATGTACGGGAAGAATGCCCTTTAGCTCTCTATGTGCATTGCAGTTCATACTCACTTATTCTAGCAATATCAGATTCTTGCTCTCAATCTGACATCCGTAGTTGTGTTGGTGTAGTGCAGTCTATTGGTAGCTTCTTTCACACATCAGCTCAACGTAGACATCCTGAAAAGACAAATAAGAGAACTTCTTCCAACTGACCACCAAAAAACAGTTCTGGCTATGTGTGAAACTAGGTGGGTCCACAAACATAATGCAATAATTCGCTTCAAAGAAATTTACGATGCTATTGTGTCAGCATTGGAAGAGTTGCAAGAAAGCCACAACAATGATACAGCGCAGAAGACATGTCAAATGTTGAGTACGTTGCAATCGACCAACTTCGTTATAGCATTGTTTATCTTGGAGAAAATCATGAGCTATACTATAACCCTTTGTAAACAACTTCAGGCAGTCAACTGTGACTTGATAAAAGCATTTAATTACATTGATGTAGTATTAGCTACCTAGAAACGTATTAGAAATAACACCGACGATGAGTTCCAAACTATGTATTTTAGAAGCAGCTTTTATGCTTTGTTTTAAAATGGAGAAATCATACAAATGCCTCGCATAGCAAGAAGACGTGAATCTTATGAATGCTCCAGCCTGTGATGTTCAAATCCACCACAAAATCAACTCTTTTATCCCATTTGTAGATCATGTATAGAGACAGGTGTTTTTCGATGCGCAAAATCGCCAAATATTAACGAAATTAATATACATAAACTTAAAAATGCGAAATTATCAATTACTTAGAGAAATCACAAAAAAAATTAAGAAAAACACACTGAAAATAGCTAAACGTTCGTATTTTGATGACTCAATAATAGGGCCTGGAAAATATCGGTGTTTTCAGTATGCAAAAAGCGGTACTTTCAAATTAGAAAAGCGGTGGTTTAAAGTCGGTATTTTCGTTATGCAATGGAAATTTTACCGGTATTTTAAATGTTGACTAAATTGTGCAGTTATTGAATATAGGTAATAGTTTACATATTTAATAAACAATCCATGTATACTAGGAATAGGCTAATATGCATAATAACAGCCAATTAAATCCAAAACAGTTACACAAAACAGACACGTTGCTATAGATGTTTGCAACTACTTTTTTTTTTTTTTTTTTCTGCCAATGCCACATGCTTAGCCGACTTTAGGTGTTTGTCAATGAAATCTTTTCTATCACATGAAACTTTACAGTTGCAAAATTTGCACATCACTGTGCTGTGCTATTGTCAGTACAATAAAACCCATGTTTCTGATACTGATATGCTCGTATTTAATGGAGTGGAGGAACACGGGGTTGCCACTTGAACAAATCCCAGCGCACAACTGAGAAGAAACTTAGTGTGAACTACACCCCAGATCAATTTTGAGCATCAAAACCATACACGAACACGACTTATGTAAAAATAAGGTAATTATGCTGAAACACGAGACTTGGGTTAAAGGATACTTTAACCTTGTGTGGATCAAGTAGAAAACATTCGGCTATAAACGAAAGAAATAAGAACCATGCTATTCTGAAATGCTGAACCATGTTTTTGGAGTAGATAATCACAGCGACAGACCGACAGGATGCGCTCCTGCCCTTGCCTTCAGCGATGTTTATTTTGACAGCTCAAGCAATTATCTTTTCCACGTCCCTTCGCAGCGTAAAAACAAAGAGAAAAAAAACACGCTGACAGTTTCTCACGCAGAAGGTTGAAATAAGGGAGGGAATGTGTTGAAATGTTAGTTGGATAAGGAGGGGGGGGGGGAATTGTTTTTACATGGTTTGTGGCTCTGGGAGGGATGAGCCTTGAAGAATTAGCAGGGGATGGGAGAGGTAAGCGTCGCGTCACGTCACGTATGACGTCAAGCCGCCGGGCGGGTAAGATAACATGACAGCTGAGACGGCTTTTCGTGCGATAGTGGAGGCGCCGAGCTCGTCTAGACACTGCCGCGTGGCCAGTCTAGAGGGGTGGTATCTATTTTTAGACGTCTTTTGTATGCCTGGCTGCTTACAGTACAGCTCTCGCCAAGATAAACGTGAACACATAGAGCCCAACAAAGTGTAACAGACTTGTTTTTCAGCCGATTTTACTCAAATTTTCGACTTTCTCTGCTCAAATTTTTCATGTTTTCTCAAAAAACGGTCATATAAATGGAATGGACGCATCAGAGGGGGCTCGCATCGGCGGGATTCTACTGTAATGGTACTTTTCGGGGATATATTCGCAGTGTAATATAGAAATGTTGTGGTTTTCGCGAATGTACTTTTCGCGTTTTCATGCTAAATTCGCGCGAATTTTTGCAAAATTCGCGATCGCGAAAAATTCCAGGCCCTACTCAATAACAGTAGTTGATTATCATCGATTGTTAACGACTTTCGAAAGTCTAGGAAGTCGTATTCATGTCGCGCTATTGCCTCGCCAGAGTCGCCACTCGCCACAGTTTGTTAAAATGGTGTGAATGTAATCAAACGTTTTTGCTCCGTTTCTTTTTGTAAAACGTTGATTTTAAAATGGTTGTAACAGTATTTGACAGGGCGGCGGAGTTTGCGAGCGAAGGATTCCATGTCTTTGACAAAGTGAAAAAAATTCTCATGTGCAAGTACTGCAACGTTAGAATAGAGTGGCAACGGAAAGACACGTGCTTGAAACACACAAAAAACAGTGCCTCACATAACAAAAACAAGGAAAGTCAACAATCCAGTGCAAAAAAGGCAAGTTTCGCTGGAATCAGCCTTGTTGACGGAAAAAAGCAAAATTTGACAAGAATGAGTTCATTATGTCAACAACTCGAGCTTTTATTGAAGCGAAAATCCCGATTTAAAAACTGGATGACCCGAAACTTCATCGCTGGATGCACAAGTACATTGCAGGTAGGACGTACAATATTTTAACAGTTCTGTGCATTCTTAAGCAGATAAACAGAACGTTACGAAAATAAATTTTGTTAGGCCTACCTACTCTTGAAATATTCATATAGCTGCGAGTCGTGGTTTTTTACAGCACTTATTGGAAAAAGTTGATTTAACCTAGCCACAGGTAAATATAGACGTAACTTATTTGTTTTTAGGTTAGGACTTGAGTTTTTTTGTCAGTAAATTTTTTAAAAGTTTCCAGTACTGTGCTTTGTAACATGTATATGCATTTTTTTAAACCTGAACAATGCAGACAAAAAAGTTTGTATAAATTGTGCAATAATATCATGTGAATTATCCTACTCAGAATTGTGGTAGGCCTTGCAGAGTTTAAAAGGCATACATAGGTCTAGGAAAGTATTTATTTTTGTGGTTTGTATAAGAGAGAGTTACATTTAATTATGTTACAGTAAAAATTTTACAACACATTTTAATTATCCACTTTATTGCTCTGCATAGTTGTTGAATTGTTGCTTGTTCTGTGCAAACATTCATGTAGAACTTATATTTATAAACCTCATATTGCAGTTTTTTTAAGATCAACGAAATTTTTGACGAAACTACTGATAAAATAGCGAAAAATATACCGAAATCATCTCGTAAAAAGTAACGAAATTGTGAAAATTTTTTCACCGAAAACACCTGTCTCTAATCATGTAATAAGCCATCTGAGTGATTGGTTTTCCAAACATCGGAAAACCATTACTACATTATGCAGCATTTTGCCCCAACTTGTACTAACACAGATATTGAGTGCATTGCTACGTATGCAGCAGTTGTCAAAGCTGAGTTTGAAATCTGGCAAGAAGTGTGCCGCCCTGACAACAGCACTAAGAGTGCTGTGGAAGCACTGGACCAATGTGACGCGGGCTTGTACCCTAACATCCACTGCCTCCTTAAAGTCTTGGCGACCCTTCCCGTCTTAACGGCAATTCTGGAGAGGACATTTTCTTGCTTAAGAAGATTAAAATCCCATCTGCGGAACACCATTTCTCAGGACAGACTGAATGGATAGGCCTTACTGAATATCCACTACAACATCCACATCGACCCGGAGAATGTGGTTACTGAATTTGCCAAAAAAAAAAAAATAAAAGAATTCTTCTGTAAAAAGTTTGTAATCTTAAAAAAGTTTATTATAAACAATTATTTGTTGGTGTTTATGGAGTTTTTCTTAAAAATTAGAAGGGCCCCCCCACCCAACCCGAAAAAAATCCTGGGTATGCCTATGGAAGAGCCAACAGTCTCATGAAACAAGGTCAAAGAATGCAGGACTGCATGAGAAGCTGCTAGACAAGTCACAAGGCATGTGCAATGCAAGAACCATTACCTATGTCCTTGTTTCACTCTGGATAGCATACCATTGCTTTTGCCCCAGATGACACACACAATTTTTCCAGGGGAAAAATGAGGTACTCATCAAAGCAGAGATTTTCCTCCAGTTGCAACATCACAAAAAGCCCACTTTGAACAGGTGAGTTTCCACAATCTTGGCTGAAAAAAAGTTGGTAACTACAGCCTACCTTGTGACCATGACATTGAGTGATAAAAATTGTATCACAGAAGAAAAAAAAATTTGCAACTGATGTACACACAAATATTGAAGTTATCTAGCTAGTGTTAGTGCAAGAAGTTAAAGTTCACTATTTTTTACATGCTTTATATTAGCTTCACCTGTATGTTTGTCTGTAACTCTGTCTGTCCGTCTGTAACTCTTTCGACTAAGAGTGAGTGACTCATCACTGTAAAATGTCCCACCCATTTCATTACGTTCGTTAGCCGAGCGGTCTAAGGCACGCGACTTCTGTGACGTCAGTTTTCGGATTCAGCGATCGTGGGTTCTACTCCCGGCCACGCCGAAAAAAAAAAAATGTTTTTTTTTTTCCCCGGTAAATTCTAATATTATATCCATACATCTAACTGCAAATGATTCGTAGAGACTTTACCATTTCTTTGTGACGTTGCAACTCCAAATAGTTATCTCAGATGGTAATAGGTAGTGTCGGTAACTCATTTCCCTATGATAATTATACATAAATATAGTTTAAAAAACTAAAAAAACATGCTTTTAAAGAATATCAAACTAAAAAGTTAAAAATAAATATAGTTTAAAAAACTAAAAAACATGCTTTTAAAGAATATCAAACTAAAAAGTTAAAAATAAATAGTTTAAAAAACTAAAGAAACATGCTTTTAAAGATTATCAAACTAAAAAGTAAAAAATAATTTTAAAATTAAATTTATGACAATAGTATATAAGCAATACTAGTATAAATGAGAAAAAAGCATGGGGCGCTTAATATTCAAAAAATATGGCACAAAGCGCCTCAAGCTTTTTTCTCATTTATACTAGTATTGCTTATATACTATTGTCATAAATTTAATTTTAAAATTATTTTTTACTTTTTAGTTTGATGATCTTTAAAAGCATGTTTCTTTAGTTTTTTAATCTATATTTATTTTTAACTTTTTAGTTTGATATTCTTTAAAAGCATGTTTTTTAGTTTTTTAAACTATATTTTCCATCTGCAGCTAGTGTTAGTGCAAGAACAGTGAAAGTTCGCTATTTTGCCATTTGCTGAACATGTTTAGTGTAACTTGTTCACACAAAATTCACCCGTTAACAGTTCTGAATCAATAATTTTGTTTAGCTTTTGTGATAAAACTCATTAAAAAAAAAACTTATCAGCAGCTTGTTTTTCCTATGAACTATCATTCTTAGTGCAACCGAAAACCTTCACAAACTGCACTTTGTCACAAGTCAAGCAGCAGAAAATTCAGCTTTAGCACAACAAAGCCATTTCAATTCTTGTTCCTATTCTTTACAGTAATGCTTATAAATCATGTCCGACAAAGCCTTTGATTTTCTCTCCATCACAAATAAGCAAAATCACAAACTAATGAATCTAATTCACTTAAGAACTTTAAACATGGCATCTAAAAACTTGAAATCGCAAACAACTCAAATGTTGAGTGACGCTATGACACCTCTGTGCTTTTAATTCAACATACCAAAAACAATTCCCTCAAGGCGATAGAAATTGCTGTTACTTCAGTAAATCATGAAAAAATAAACTGGAGTAAATCTTTTTTGGTTTATTCTGTTAAAAACATGTCATGGCGCCACACATAATAATAGGGGCTTATTTACCATCTGATGTTCTTAAGGTTTTATATGGATGTAGTTGGTGTAATCTGATAATAAATGAATGGCAGACCTGCACTATAGTAAACATGATATTGAAAATAGATTGCAATATGTGTAAGTTTGAAGCATCATCCAACCAATTGGTGGGCCAAAATCTTAAGAACACACTTCTACTAGTTTAGCATACTGTGCATGGCACACTGCATATTTACACGTTAAGTCACTGCTTTGCTCCAAATACAAAATATACATTTGCTTGGATATTTTTATTAACAGGATTTTACAAAATCAATTTTAAAAACAAATCAGTTGCAGCCCTGCAAAAGATATTAAAAAAAATGTTGAAAATGTACTTGCTGCAATATAAAGCAAAATGTGGTATATACATCACATACAAATGTTTGCTATCTGTGAATGTATCAGAATTACTAAGCAAAAATAACTGGAAAATTATTGATATTAAATTTGTTAGAATTTATTTAGTTAGTTTGATCAAAGCTAAAACAATCAGACCTGATTGAGAGGAAATTTTCTAGGAAATGGTAGAAGAGAAAGTAACTCTGCTACTAATTAGCCAACTCCGACAAAGAATTTCCTTTCTCCAGACACACCGATAAAAGATATTAAATTTTATATTTACAGCTTGCAATTTACAGTCATAAAATACGAGTAAAATTCTTAGAGGATTGTTCCAGCACAAAGTAATTTTGTTTAATCACAAATTTATTCTCAACTCTGCCAATTACTGCTTTTGCTTTGGCAGACATACAGGAATGCCAAGTAAGTATTGTCTTGTATTCACATTATTAATACCTTAGGAATCAAAACCTCTATTGAAAACTGAACTGTGAAAAAATCATTGGGACATTACCAAAACACAAGAAATACCAACTGTCATCAATTTACAATATTTCTTGAATGGTTTCTAAAATTTACTATGAAAAAAAATACAAAATAAGTTATCTATGCTTTAATTTATGGATTATAAAATGTGCAAAACTTACAACTAAGTGGGGATTTCAGATCTACTAAATTATAGTAACTAACTTAAAAAAAAACCACATATTGTACTAACTTATAATAATAATAATAATAATAATAAGATTAATAGTGTTACTAAAGACAACTGTACGTTCAGTCAACAAGAGGTTAACATAATTAAGCAGTGTGACAATATAGCAACAAGAACACAATGGCAAATATTATACAATAGTTACCATCTTTATAAAAATAGTAAACAGTATTCACTCATACACACTTGAGTTTACAGTCACCAAAACTTAACATAATAAGTCTTGCATTCTGCATAATTTACATTCATGCAATCAAACAAATGACAATACAGTTCCAAAAACAACTGCATATATTTGCATTGCATGCCAATGTACAACTTAGAGACAAGGAAACAAACATTTGCTACTTTCGTCGGTGAATGTAAGAAACCCTCTTAAAGAATCCAGACGGCCGATGACTTGAAAACAATTTGATGTGCCTCCACTGCACTGATGAGGCTGAAGTGTCCCACAAACTATCCAAATCCACAAGGCATTTTTCAATCACTTTAGCCCACATTAACCTCAAAATGGTAACACAATTTATAAGTCTTCGTCATCTTCCGGAAGAGCAGTCTCTTGGGCCTCCTATAAAACAGAAAGAGAACTGTAAATTATAGGTTACTGTAGCCCCTATACTTTCACATCAGAATTTACTTTTATGACATTGTGTCATTGCATATTACTGCCTTTCCAAATTTTTTCATGCTATTTTTGAGAGTAATGTTTGTTTTTAAGTAATGCAGTAAGATGGTATACCAGCAATTATATGGTACAGGGTCATAAGTGTCCTAATATTTCATACTTGTATTTTTATCATTCTTAATTTTTTGTAACTGTGATATTTAATTATTTTTATTTAGAAAGCCTTTTAATTACATTTTTACAGACTATCAAAATGTTGGCTAAGATACTATTTATGTATGTGTGATTTTCAATATTTTATACCATTGAAATGTTAGTTTTATAAATACATATATATTTTTAGGGATGTGCAAATCCTTGATTTTCAGTTCGGTTCGAATCCCTGGCAATATTTGAGATATGAATCTGATTCCGAATATTAAGCACAGAATAATTAAAAATAATGAGTGTTCTCTTTTTTCTAACTGTAACTACTGGCAATTATTTCTTACACTGAGATTGTAATGTTTATAATTATATTAACTTAATAATAAACCCCCTAAACAATGAAATTCAAAACATGAAGCACAATTCAAATATTCCTACTTGGCCTATCTAATTCAATTGGTTTTCAGAAGTTTCAGAATACTCTTTCTTGTGCAGCATTAAATGTTTCTTCATGCTTGAAGTACTACCAGAGGTGCATTTAAGCTCACGTGCACACGTTTTACAGTTTGACTTAACATCTGAAGTTTTAGCGAAAAAATTCCAAACAAAGCTACGCCAAATATGATGTTTTCGTTTTGACGTCACTGGCAGTGCACATGCACCATCATGACTGTCGGAACTCATTTTTTTTCTAAACCGATATCTGAAAACTGTTTCACCATGAAATATTGTAAATTACAATTCAAGACTCAAAACATAAATTACAATTCAAGACTCAAAACAAAGACCAGTATGGAGGTTATATTGAATTTGAACGAATGCGGCGCCAGAAGGAAATCTCATCCGACAAGCATATCAATCGCAGTAGCAGGAAATATTTCGAGTTTCTGCAAAAAAAAAAAATCATTTTCAAAAGTGTACTGCAAGTTTTATATTAAAATAAATGGTTATGACAAAATCTTCCACGTGAAACAAACTGAACTATACCTACGTGCTCAACAGTGACGCTTGTTGAATAAGGAAATTATTCATTGCATAAATAATTAAAGGGAAATTAATTTTCTTTGATACATCATATTATAAATACATACATGATAGTAGCCTAATTTTAATTTTTCACTGCTAGTATTTTTGAGCTGTATTAAATAAATTTATAACATTTGTGAATATCCGTAATACTGTTCGAATCCATGTAAGTACAATTGATTCCGGGTTCGGGTAATTGTGGATTTGAACCGTACCCGAAAATATCGGGTACCCGCACATCCCTAATATTTTTACATGTGTTTCATAGTGTGTTGGTGACCTTTTTAGAATATAGGAAAATGTGTGGGGAAAAAAAATATACGCAACATCAAGGTGCAAAAATGCAGGATGATATACATCCCTTGTTCGAGAGATACAGAAAACATTAGCCAGTCCATGGGAAAGTTCTCTGACTGGCTTATCACATAATAATAGCTGTAAGAAAAATTTTGATAGCTAATACGAAGGCAGCTTTTTTTAGGGAAGTCACTAATTATTACTTTTTTTTGTACTGTGCTTTGTCTGGCTAGTCATCGCTCGGACGTTGCCATGTTAAGTTGCACTGGTTGGTGACTTACAAATTTATTATTTTAATGTGAGCAAATTAAAAAGCTGTTGTCCTGACTGTTTTTCAAACACTTATTTTGAATTTCGTTGACCATAGTCATCTGTAGGAGCCCATGATGGGGCAATAATAAAACTTTTGCATCATCCCAAGGGCAATTAGTTTTTCTTGGTCGTACAGCATGACCAAAATATTTTATTAACCTCAAATTCTTTTGTGCCATGCAATGAGTCACCATAAACAGTGTTAATTTTGTGTAATTGTGGTCAGTGTAAAAAATATTTTGGCAACGAAAAAAATAATTTACAATATTCTGCCACTAACTCCTTTATTTGAATTGTCTCTCCAAATTCAGTAAATACCTCCACAAATTTAAAATTAGTGAACAGTCTCAAATTAAATACCAACAAGATCTCATATTTTCTAAATGTTTTATGTTGTGCAATTCAGAGTGACATGAACAATGAAGCTGCCCTACCTTCAGGTCCTTCTCTATCTGCAGCTGCCAGTTGGGGTCCATGGTGACTTCTGGAGGCACCAGGGCCGGCATGGCCACAAACTCCAGGTTGGGGTCTCCTATCAGCTTCCTGGCCAGCCACAAGAAGGGTTTCTCGAAATTGTAATTGCTTTTGGCGCTGATGTCGTAATACTAGAGGGCGAAACAGAAAAACTTTAATAAGTGTAACAAAATAAAAATACAATTCATTACCAAGCCACTTAGATTAGAGGGACAATGTATCTAACACGATCACAGATCAGAACAAATAATTTCATCTTTATGTATTACAAACGAAAATTCTGCATCCATTCTAAGGAAAATTAATCCCTAGATTAAAACATACACCAGTTAAAAAAATACTTGCCTATAAAATTATTATTTTTAATTATAAAATATTATCAAGAAGCAAGCTTTTCTCAAGTGATAAGTATTGTTATACATGTTAGTATTGGGTTGATTCCTCATGAAATCAGCCGAGTCCATCAATTCCAACAGTGGTCAATGATTTTCAATTCAAAGCTGGTTGATTCCTCCCAATAAAAAATGTTAAATTTGGAGTACAGAGTTATTTTGATAAGGGTCAAACTGATTTCATCAATCCCTTGGTTTAGAATTATCTGATTAATCAAGGATTTTAAAATTAATCAAAGTTTCATCCAATTAATCAGACATGAGTCTTGTTCGAATTTCAAAGTTTGGTTCAATAAATAAAGGTTTTTTGTTAATACATAAATGGTTTGTATAGTTAATAAGAGTTCCATCATTGCCAGTTGTTTGAATAAAATTGAGCTAAAGGTTAAGATTTAATTTAATAAATGTGTGCAGATTCATGACAGTCCAATGTCTAATCTTCCCTTGGCAGTGAGCCTGTTCCAGCACAGCTGCCATTATTCGAATGTACTATGGCAAAATTGGATGTGCCGTAAACTGAATCGTAGTCATAACGATTATAATCATCAGAATACGTTTAAAAGACAACCATTCTTAGTTTTTGTTCGATCATGTAAGTTTTTATCACAGTCTGGCCGAGAGGGGACCAGTCTTAATGAGTTGCAAGTTTAAGAGGTAATCATCCTTAAATAGTCACAAGTTATTTTTCATCCCTCGCCTGTGAAGTTTGTGTTTAGGACCTAACCATTAAACCAAAAACTGGGGGGGAAATGCTTTTAAATTCTGGGTGATGCTAAAATGGAGCATTACTTTTTTCCCTTAACTTAAAACACTTTCACTATAGAATTTTCATGAATTTTCCTAGACCACATATTCTAACTTTCCTGATTTTCTAAAATGTAGAGCCTGTGCATAATTACAAAGAACACATACCTGTGTCTATTTAAACAACTCCCAACTCTTATATTGTATATAAAAATCCCATCTTCTAATGTTTAATGCAGAGCAAGGTTCATATAATATATTATAATGCACAAACAGTGAAAATATAGGTAGATGTCAAACCTGCAGGTTCTTCTTTCGATGAAAGACAATGCTCTTTGCTTTCACTTTCCTGTCCTTGATGTCAACTTTGTTGCCACACAAAACAATGGGAATGTTCTCGCACACTCGAACCAAATCTCTGTGCCAGTTAGGAACATTTTTGTAAGTCACCCGGGAGGTAACATCGAACATGATGATGGCACACTGCCCCTGAAATAAATTTTATTTTCAATTTCTGTCGTTAGTAAGTCTGAAGTACATAAATCATTTTCCGTTAAATTTAATTTAGTTACTAACATGCAAAATAAAAAGAGGTTTCATCACATTCTAATAATCATATGTGATCTGTATATACGTGTATGCTGTTTTTCTCAGGTTATATTTACGTATGAACGACACGGATTGGCTCCGATTCTTAAAAACAATATTGTAATAGGAACAATATGGGAAATTGGTAAGAAACCTATATTTTTGTACAGTGCATGAGAATAATTACAATAGTGGCATGAGTGGAAAATAGCTAAAAGGAAAGCAGTAAATTGTCTCGAACTTCATCAATGCTAATTGGCCAGAGTTCCCATATTGTCATAATACGATATTTGTTAAAAATCATAAAGCTTTTAAATGAAGAAAAAAAAAGTTAAAATAAGGAATTGTTTCTGAAATAATCTACCAGTAAAACCATTATGGTTTCTCTTGGTGGCCTTGAAAAATAACAAAAAGGCACGAAAATGTAATTCAAGAGAACCATTAATGGTCCAATAATCCAACTGCTCGCAGTGAATGTGTTTAAGAGACTACAGTCAAAAGATGGTGTAGAGATATTAATATTACATAGAATTAGCTCAGTCACTATTGGTCAGTATCATAGGTATAGTTTTAAAAATTTAACAAGGCCCAAATGTCACTCCATGAGTACTCAATGATTAAATGATGAAATGGTATTTACTTCAACCAACACTCAATATTACAATAGTGGGGGTGTTACTGAAATACAGCAAACCTTTCTGTCAGTTTACACACTGCACATCCAGTACCACCCTACACTTCTACAAGGCAGTAAAACTCAACGACATTTTATTTTACGAAACTGCAACAGATCTATACACTTTTAAACCTCTCAACCTGAAACCAAGGTACCACATCTAATTAGATTATTCAGTTTTAATATTACACTATATATAGAAGAAAATCACTGTAGTTAACATTAATATTCCAATATGGGTTAATTATCAGATGTCGCTGCTTTTTAGAACAGAAAGAAAAAATCTGAAAACATGGTTTTGACACACACTACATATCCCTAAATTTACCCTGAAGAGAGGGTTTCTTAATTCCTACTATTTTGTGAAAAATAATACTTTATAGCTTAAATTACTATACCAGCATCAGATGTCAGTGGCTTCAGGGAACAAAAAGTAAATAAAATCAGAAAATTAGTTTTTCAAGTGCTTGAAACATCCCTAAATGTATCCTGAAAACATGGTTTCCTAATTCCTACTGGTTCGTGAAAAATATCAGTTTAAAGTTTACATTACAATATTATGTTTTCACTATGCCGCGGCCATTCATTGTTTACCCGTGATCGTGTATCTATTTGTTTAACACAACTGTAGCCAACTATGAAAATTAAAAATACACTAATTCTTTCATTTCATACATTGAAGTTTATCCCTGGATCCTAATAGCTTGATCCTGCTGGCATGATCTTTTTGTACATGATACTTGCTGTTTTAATTCAGTAAATTGAGAAGATCCTGCTGGCATGATCTTGGTTTGATACTGTGGTGCATGATGCTTGCGGATTTAATTCAATATAACGAGAGATCCTGTACATAAAAAAAATATTGTCATATAATAAGGAACTATGATCGTAAGTGGAATAAAAAGATTTTTTTTTTAACCTACAATCATAATTCTTTCTTATTTCACAATTTTTTTATGTGCAAAATCTTCCGATCCACCACAAGATCAAGCCAACACGATAATGCCATCAGGATCAAGCCTTCAGAATCCAAAGATAAACTTGGATATATGAAATGCATGCCATTACGAACACAGAATATACAACGGTTGTAATCAAAGAATTTTCTCCAAAGACTGCAAAATTCAATGTGTCGGCTACTTCAGTGTACAGCACGTATTGCTCACAGAAAATGAACTATGTAACCAATTCAATTCAATTCATTAGACTCATTTGTTACGTCACTCAAACTAGTACATACTTTGAAATGCAATGAAACAAAACAAACATTATGTAATATAATTACATACTTGTTCTAATAAAACAACAAACATTAAATAAAAGCATTAAAAATTACTTACAACAGCAATACAAATGCTATTTAAACAAATTTCATTGTTGCACCACCACCTAATGACTAAAATAAGTTCTCCATATAAAAATTTTAAAAACCCACACAGGTAAATAAACAATGAATGTATGAGACTGCAAAAACACATAGGTATTGAATGTAAGCTATAAGCTGTAAACTGTTATTTCTTCACAAACCAGTAGGAATTAAGAAACCTTTTTTACGGGGTTAATTCAGGAACATTTCTAGTACACAGAAAACATACACATCCCCATTTATAGAAAGTAAAGAATGAATGGCTATGGCAGCGTAAAAGCACAGGAATCATGCTAGATATAAAATTTTAATTTTTTTCACGACTTAGTAGATGTTACCAAAACCGTCTCTTGGGAGTAAATTTAGGGATGTGTGTACTCTACGAAAACGTTTTCAGATTTTTTCTTTTTGTTCTAAAAAGCTGCGATGTCCAATAATTACCCATCTTCAATCATTCTTTACGTGGTTTTACAAATTTTATTACTATAATTTATCCAAGTATTTTCATTACGTGATTTTGAATAAAATGTTGACAGGCCAAGATTTGAACCTTAATTCGCTAAAAATTAACAGAACACACTCGGATGTTAGTGGTCATAACAGAACATTAACATGAAAGTTATTCCTACTTATCTCCATTTCCCTCCCCGCGATTAATTATAATAATTTTTAATCCTAAAATGGTAATGAGCTGTTCTATCCAAACCCTTTTCAAAGATCAAATATTTCACACCACAGATACTTTGAGATATTTTACGAACTAAAATATTCAAACTTACCTGTATATAGTAACCATCCCTAAGGCCACCAAATTTTTCTTGGCCAGCGGTATCCCATACATTAAAGCGAATTGCTCCTCTGTTTGTGTGAAACACAAGGGGGTGAACCTCGACACCAAGTGTAGCAACATACTTTTTCTCGAACTCTCCTGTTAAATGCCGTTTAACGAATGTTGTCTTGCCGGTACCGCCATCACCAACAAGAACACACTTGAAAGTAGGCATTTCAGGTTCTTGAGCCATGTTTCTTGGTCAAAACTTTCCACTACCTGAAACAAAGTATCTCATTCAGTCCACATAAACAACAGCCCTGAAAAAAATAGCCAAATCGTACAAAAATAAGGTAGAAACAAGTAATAATTACCGATAGTGATATGTACTCGCAATGACAAGAAACAATCATAAAATATCTAGTCTACGAAATTTGCAAATGAAAGGGAAATGGCGCCCTTTAGCCCTTCACAGGAAAATGGGATAACCACACCGACTTTGCTTGCCCTTAACTGCTGAAAAATCGCATTTTCGACTTAAATAAGGACTACAAAATGTACATCAATTTCTTAAGAAACATAATTTGAATCAAAACAGCAAAACATATGACGATGGACAGTATATATGAGAATTAATATTACCTTTCTTTAAAGTCGTTACGGCTCACAATGGCGTTCGGCGGAAGAAGAGCAAAGATGTACTGATGAAGGTAAACTCAGAACAAATTTCGTTTTTAAAGATTAGTTTATCAAGATATTTTGTCTGAAAAAGTAATAGAAAAATTTTCCGATAGTAAAAATTGTACAAATTGTTTGACATCATAAGTATTGTTTCCATTAGCAATTATGTTTACTTATACGTTTGTATCTATAACTCAAAACTTTTTAATAAAACGCCAAATTATAATCATCGTGCTAAAAATGTTATAATTAAATTTAAATAAAAAATAAAAAAATATATATAAAATTTTACATGGGCTCATCTCTGCAAGAATTATGAAGATGTGGTAGAAGTCTCGCGGTAACGTTGCTACCTGATGGCATTGCTCATCGCCAGATCTCTCAAAAGGAGCAGTTGTACTGCAGGGAGGCAGGTCACGGACCACCTGGATTGTGTAGTTTACCAGGATCCGTCACCTGCGCTAGAGAATGTTGGTGTGCAAGCTATCCTGAACTAGATGGCCAAATGTTTCGGCCCATGGGCACGCATCTACCAGCCTAGTACTCTCACTAGTTCGCTTACAGGGACAGTGAGGTTTTAAAAGGGTTAAATTATTATTTACAAGTCTGTTCCCAACAGCAATTAGTTTCAATTGTAGCATTTTTTGGCGTTAGCAAGTCAATTATAAGCAATGGCGGATCCAGGATTTTGGTTTGGGAGGGGCTTGACCCAGCTGAGACTAGGCTTTATCAAGGCAAACACTAAAACAATAGTGGACCCAGATGCCTTTGGAGGGAGCTCTGGATCCGCTACTGATTATAAGTATATTACCAGATGATACTGCAGGCAACTTTCCATAGTACCAGAAACTCTAATAGAAAACACACAAAAGAGATTACAAGACTTACCGTCAAACGGGGTGAAATTGTGCCATAGGAGGCGAAATTGTTCAAAATCGTATTTCTTAATGTCCCTGGATTCGTTTTAGTTTTACGACGACTCTATGACAGACAATTGATGCTCCTATGGATACTTTACTATTGTAAATATCTTTGGAAATTCTGTTTCCTGCCTTTTCTAAGTAGTGACTATTTGTTTAGGCTGGGTTCACAATTAAAAAAATTAAGCGAGTGCATAGCAAGCCATGCACACGACCTGTGCACACGACCTGTGCGAACTGCGAAATCGGTTCACAATTGAATTCTTACTGTTAATTTCAGCCAATGAAATTTCGCGAACTATGCGACATCTGTTAGCAGTGTTAGTAAATAAACATATTAACTTTAAAAATAACGTTAATACTTTTATTATCTCGACATTTTCTTATCACAATATGGTTAATAAATATAAACATATTTCTAGTCCCGCCAAAAAACCACCCTGCTCTTCTCTCATTGGCTGTTGTGCCATGCGTACGCGACCGAAATAAAATATATTCATTTCACTGCTATGCGCACGACCTCGCTCCCATGCACACGACCAACTTTCTGCTATTGTGAATCGTTAGGTTAGGAAACATGGCGTTCATATCCTATGCACACGACCTACTGTTACTGTTACTGTTATTTTTTCAATTGTGAACCCAGCTTAAGGCTGGGTTCACAATTAAAAAAATTAAGCGAGTGCATAGCAAGCCATGCACACGACCTGTGCGAACTGCGAAATCGGTTCACAATTGAATTCTTACTGTTAATTTCAGCCAATGAAATTTCGCGAACTAAGCGACATCTGTTAGCAGTGTTAGTAAATAAACATATTAACATTCAAAATAACGTTAATACTTTTATTATCTCGACATTTTCTTACCACAATATGGTTAATAAATATAGACATATTTCTAGTCCCGCCAAAAAATCACCCTGCTCTTCTCTCATTGGCTGTTGTGCCATGCGTACGCAACCGAAATAAAATATATTCATTTCACTCCTATGCGCACGACCTCGCTCCCATGCACACGACCAACTTTCTGCTATTGTGAATCGTTAGGTTAGGAAACATGGCGTTCATATCCTATGCACACGACCTACTGTTACTGTTACTGTTATTTTTTCAATTGTGAACCCAGCTTAAGGCTGGGTTCACAATTAAAAAAATTAAGCGAGTGCATAGCAAGCCATGCACACGACCTGTGCGAACTGCGAAATCGGTTCACAATTGAATTCTTACTGTTAATTTCAGCCAATGAAATTTCGCGAACTAAGCGACATCTGTTAGCAGTGTTAGTAAATAAACATATTAACATTCAAAATAACGTTAATACTTTTATTATCTCGACATTTTCTTACCACAATATGGTTAATAAATATAGACATATTTCTAGTCCCGCCAAAAAATCACCCTGCTCTTCTCTCATTGGCTGTTGTGCCATGCGTACGCAACCGAAATAAAATATATTCATTTCACTCCTATGCGCACGACCTCGCTCCCATGCACACGACCAACTTTCGGACAGCCTAAGTTTCACCCCCATAGATCGACATGCCCTTCGGGCTGGTTCGTACATGTTCGGTTTTTTTTTTTTTTTTTTATCTGTACGTTCAAAACAAACATTTCAATATTGATCAAAAAATTGTTGACTAATGTTATTTTATATTTTTTTAAGAGTAAAACACATGTACACAAATATTTCCTTTTACTAATTATGAGATTTTCAGGTAAGTTATTGAGCTATTTCTGTTTGATTTGTTAGGAGATTAGTTTTGTCCGTTTACAAGTTAACATTGCTTGTGTTATTCTTGGCAAGTATATATCTTATATAAATTTTTGTACACTATAGGCTTATCTTTTTAAATTTTAGGTAGCGTGTGGAGATTTCATCTTATGTTCATGAGCGCACAACGTATAAAATATAAAATCATAAGAAATGTTTTCTGGTGGTGTGTAGCAGTTAACCGCATTTAAGTAAAAATATTTTAAAATGATTGTTACCAGAGCTGAATTACATTGAGGTGAGTGCACTTAATATAATTTGGGGTATTGCAGGAAAAATTATAAATTCCGAAAGTGTTTTTTACTTCCTGACATGTTTAAAATTATTATTCTCTATGAGGGTTGTTTGATACTGCAAGTAGTTTATCATGTTTAACATGTGGATTTACTATTATTATTACTTAACCTGCAATTGGGCTTTCACCCGGTGGCAAGAACTCCCACTCACTCCCCTCTCCCCCCCTCCCTCCATCAGCTTTCTCCTCAGCTCCCTCCCATCCCTGACCTCCACCATTTCCTCCCCCAGCCCATTCCACTCCCTCCCCGTCCTCACCAGGAAGGTGTTCCGCCCTCTCTCTGTCCGCCTCCACACCCTCTGGAGCTTACATCTGTGGTCTCTTCGTCCTCTGTACTCCCCTCTATGTACTTTGCTTCCCAATTGCCCCCATCCCCCTTCCCCCTTCAGCACCTTGAACATCCTGACCAACCTTTCCACTCTTCTTCTCCTCTGTAACGTTTCCCACCCCAACTCCTTAATCATTTCCGTTGGGCTATGCAGTTTCCCATCCTGCCCCTCCCTCCTTCTCCACATTCCCATCACCCACCTAGCCGCTCTGCGCTGCACCCCTTCCAGCTCCTTCACCTCAGTCACCAGGTAGGATTATTCATTACAAATCTGTAATATTGAGATACTGCCCTTGGGTTAGCTGGATTAAAAATACAGTGAAATTTGTTAGGTTAGTAACATTATACGTATAGTGATTCTAAGTACAGTGGAATTTACATTTGGTTAGCTTGGGATAGCACCAATTAAAAATTCTGTAAAATCAATTGAACGGTTGGATGTTACTAACCTAATCTAACCAACCAATATACATTTTACAGTGATTTTTTAGGTTATTATCTCACGTTGCTGCTTTTTGTATGCAAAATAAACTTTGGACACTTTTTTTTTAACTTTAAATATGTACCTGTATTTACTCTGAAAAAAGTTTTTTCTAAATTCAGACTGGTTTTTGAGAAATCACTGTTTATAGGTTACATTACATTACCTGTGCAGTAAAGGGCCTGTCACCATGTTGTTCTTTAATTGAGTTGCAGATCTTGTTGTTTTTCATACACAAATTGTCTATTTTTTATTTGGATATTGCAATGCAGTAACATAAATTAACACATTAAAAAAGTTATGTGACTCCTTATTGTGCATTCCAAACCCAAAGCATCAGTCCTTGAGAGCGATATTTTTTAGCAGTTTATAGGTGCAAAATTCTGATTTTTTACGTGAGACAACACATAACCTGACATATAAAATAAATTTTCATTTTGTAACAAATGATTCCTTTTATACGTCAGGTTACGTGCTATTGCAGGTAACTAATCTGCACTTTGCGCCTCCATACTGCTATAAAAAATCCCTGTCAAGGGTTGGCGTTTTGGTTTGGATACACATTAGAGACTCGTAACTTTTTTTAAAACTATTATTTACGTTTCATTAGGTTATAATATTCAAATAAAAAATATATACATTCTTATATATATGGAAAACCACAGGATCTGCTATGCAATTAGAGGGGAAAATGGTAACAGCTGCTTCACTGCATAAGCTATCTAGCGTGACCTGCAAAATGTGATTTCTTGAAAACCAGTAGGAATTAAGAAAAGCTGTTTATAGTTTTAATAGAGGAAGGTTTTTAGTGTCTGAAGCGGTATTTTCAAAATTTTATAATTTAATTTATGGATAAGCAGCAACAAAAGAAAATTACTTTTTTTAAATTTAGCTAACCAACCATTCACATGATTTTACAAATTTTGTATTGTTTATACTTACCTACTTTAACATTAAACTACTGTTAAACAATTTATTTCAATTTTTTAAAAATATATTTGGGAATTAGCGCAGTATAATCAAAGACGTTTACTGTATTGATGATTGATTTACTTTATTGATGCACAATGAAGTTGTATAATTGTTGGATTGGTTAAGCAAATTCAAGCATCAAGGGTACTGATCAATGGTTTTTAACATTATATTTTCTTAATGAATCCATTGGTAAAACGTTAAAACACTGGAATGGCTAAATTTACATCGACTGCTTATGTTTTTTTCCGCATGCTCACTTGAAAACAATTACAGGGTTATACTGTAGTTCACAGTTGCAATACTTGGTTAGGTTAGTTACATAAGTGCTGTTAAATCATGAAAATGGTTAGGGAAAGGTAACTTCTTCATAACTACTGTAAAATGGTGTAAGCAATTATTCTTTAGGTAAGTTTACCTAGACTTTAAAAATAATTTATTTGGCGAAGTACATAGTACTAAGAATTACTATTTATCAAATTTGGTTTGTGTGGAAAAGTTGTTACTCTAGGAAATTTCTGAATCCATCTTTGTAGGAATATAAACTAATATTATTAGAAACAAAAAAAGAACAATGTGTGGTATATTTTAATTTTCTAACACGCTCTGAACTCTGCAGTTATGCGATTACCAATAATAATTGTAAATCATTGCAATATACATCCGACACATTTTGTAGTGATTTCACAACTGTACTATGAAGTAATGCCATCGACTGCTGCAAAATAACATGCTGACATCTATTCTTGTGTAGGCATTTTGTTGATACGACTAAAATATGAACATATAGGATATATATAGAATCTTACAAATTTTGGTAACCTACCTACTAATACTCTCCCCGAAGACTTTGGTTAGATACTTAAAAAAAAAAAAAAAAAAATTAACTGCTTATGTGACATGCATTACGTGAAATTAATTCAACTTGTAAACATTTTGCTTGAGTCAAAGCCTAGATTTGCTTAAGCTAATAACAAGCAATTACATCACTTGAGGCCCTGAGAAACAAACTTCTAAAATTGTGTAGTTACTTGGATTGTTAAATACCTAGTTTTTCTGCAATAATGGGCACAAGAGTAATAGAATTATGTTTTTCATATAATTTTTTTTCACATAAATGAGTTTTTGTCAAAAAGTATTTGGAAAAAATATCTATTTGAAAGGACAAAGAAAAATGTTAATTGTAGTACATAAATGAGAATTTACCAAAATATTTAATGTATCAAATTTCTAACTAAAATGGTTTTGAAATTAATTTATCATTCTGGTATGCATAACTTTTTTCTTTGATACATTTATTTATCAGTTTCATTTCTCTTTAGTACAATATAAATCATTTAACTTTGATTTCTTTTTTGTTTCAGGCTTGTGGAGAACAGCTTTTTTTTAATCTACTCTTTGGCTGGCGAATGTAAATAAGCAATGATTTCGTGAATGCAGCGAGAGAGTTTATTTGATGTATTTTAAAATCACTGATAATATTTATTGATGTATTTTAAAATCACTGATAATATTTATTGATGTATTTTAAAATCACTGATAATATTTGTTTTGTGGCTGGAAGATGGTAACCATGGTGACTTGTGAATTTTTATGAAGATTAATAAAAAGCAGTAAAAATTATTAATGGTTGTCAGAAGGAATTTTTTTTTCAATAATCAATCAAACATCTACACTCTACAGTAACAATTTTCCTTAACTCAAATAATATTTCAATACATATCTTATAAAGTATTCATATATGTACAATACAGACCAATTTTGAGCTAGTCTGATATCAGTATATTAGTTATTATGAACATATACTATCAGAACTACCATTTGCATATAGTGCACATACATACATAACACTAGCCAACAACCATTAAAAAAAAAAACACTACTATATACACTTACATAAAAAACAAACAAATCATAGACAAGTACAGATTATGTATTCACTATAATATTCTAGAGCCAATTCCAATAAGTGTATTATCAATAAAAGAAAATAATTTTTTTTAAATAACAATATTTCAATATGAAGGAAAATCTGTATTCTGAAGTTCTTCTATATGTTTGGTATCAATCAATGTAAATTAATCAATCTTTGATAAAAAAAAAATCCGAAAATTATTAATAAATTAAAAAAATTATTGCCTACCAGCTCTGGGTTTTGCATGAGGGTTCAACTTCTCTGACTTCTGAGATTACAGACAAGATTTTAATTAATAATACTATTGGCTTCATTACTAGATTATCTTTAAACCTATAATTTTTTATTTGAATCAGTTCATTGAACTGAAATATTTGCAGCAATTTCTTTAAATGTTTATGAACTTGGATTATTTAAAATACAAATGTAGGTAGGCTTACTAGACCTTTAATGCCATAAGATTGTAATCACATAGGCCTAATTTCACATTTACAACTTAAGTCTTGGAGCTGATTTACATTAATATTTGTGCTAGACTTTGTAATTCTTAAAATTTTATTTTCTGCAATGTTCCAAAGAGCATTGCTCTATTTTGGAACAAAACAATTTAATCTGACAGTTTGTTACAACACTATTCTTCATAAAACAATGCACATTAGCCTGTATAATATGAATTAGATCTAACATAAGAACTACAAACTGCACATTTGCACTTAAAATATTCATCAAACAGTTAGGCAAAGAGATTAAATATAACATTTAACTCTTAAATCGTCATACTTCATTTTAGTTATCACACTTATGCCTGTATGTGAACGGGATCAGAAATTAGCACTGCAAATGCACTTTTAACACTAATAATTAATTATATCAAACACAAATGATATCAGTAACATCATACTTCATTTTTGGTGTTACAGTAAGCTTCCATAAATGTTTCTTTTTCTCAGAACATACATCAGAAAACTTTTCTTGAATTTAAAAATTACAATAAATTTTTAAATACCTAATGATTTGTTAGATAGCAAACCTTCAAAATATGATTTACTTCCAATTTTTGGATTAACGGCATTGAAGTTTTGTATTGTTTGCCATGGAAAACAATGGAAATAAATAATTAAAATATAAAGACACAACTGAATCAGCTGTAGTTGAACATACAGAACCAGCGAGGAGAATAAAAATATAATAAAATATAATATGTTATTATGTTCACTAAAGGTATGCAATGGATGGAGGATGCCCTACATTAATAATAATTAGTAACAGAGAACAAAGCAAATTTGTAGAGAAGAGACTTTTAACAGTAGTAGAATAATAAAATTCCGAAAAGGGCTGTTTCAAAAATTGCAAACATTCCTACACATAAGAAGCCCTTAATCTCAAAGACTTTATTCAGTACACTGGTCATTACCTGCTGCTCACGATCTGTAAAGGTAAGGTAATTAAATTAATGGTGGAAAAGGTAATAAGCATTAGGTTTGTGGTCTTGTAAATGTGGTCATTAGAGGCAAACATTAGGTCTCTGTGTTTAAGTGCTCTGGGTTTGATTCTCAGCAGGGTCATTAATGGATCTTTTGATAGTGGGGGACATAGCAAACATTGCAGTGGTTAGTTGGTTTTCTCAGAGTTCTTACGTTACTTCACCCACCCATTCTGTCATATCATTAGCATTTTATAGCCCTTCATTTTATTGTAATGATCTAGAGGTCACCAAGCTGAAAGCTAAATTAATTTCCTTCATTGACAGATATAAGGGTTGAGGATTTGAAGCAAGCAAGATAAACGTTTTAATGTTGCTTGCTTCGTCTTCTACAAAAAATTGAATCTAATATTTTGAATTGCTCCTGTGCTGCACTACTTCTGACTGAGAACGAGTAACCTGCACTTTTTAAGGCATCAAAGAAATTGTTATAACCGATTTCACTGTCTACATATCCCGGAATAGTGTTATCTTTATCACTTTTGGTACAATTTTGCAATTTATCTCTTGCTAGATCAAAAAACGATATCATTGTTCACGTTCAAAAGCTGTAGCTATAGCCCGCGCTTTTCTACTACCGAAGTTACCCGATCGAGCGACGTACTTCGGAACTGTTCGTGCATGTCGATCTATGGGGGTGAAACTTAGGCTGTCCACCAACTTTCTGCTATTGTGAATCGTTAGGTTAGGAAACATGGCGTTCATATCCTATGCACACGACCTACTGTTACTGTTACTGTTATTTTTTCAATTGTGAACCCAGCATAACTCTTAGACCATAGATAGTTATAGACTGCTTATTGAACGTTTGTTGTGAGGGCAAGATGAGCAACAGCTGACTGTTGGTGACGAGTACACAGGGTATATGGGGTAATTGTGTATCAACGTGGTTATTTTACCATTAAAATGGTTATTTCTTGTGTCGCGTATGGTTGTACGTAAACATTTAAAAAAGGAAAGAATATTTCATTTCACAGGTGAGTTAAGACACGTTATATTAGTAATAAACCATTAAGTATTTAATAGTTACGTCAGCACACGGCATTGTGTATATTTATATTACTATAGGGTTTAATAAACCGAATGTGATTTATTAGCAGACAGTATTACTACTATGTAATCGTAATAACGTTATATAGTTTCACTCGCTAATAGTTTCATTAAACACGACCACGTCTATTACTAGCTAGTAATCCCAAGGATGCATTGTTTATTGTTTACAACTTTCATCGGGTCTTGTCAGTTTTACAATACCAGGTTCCTAATTGGTTAAAAAACGAATAGACGTTGATAGTAATGAGTGTAGTAGTCATGAGAGAAGACAAAGGTCGTGTTTATTTGTATTGAAATAATACAATGGCACAGTGTAGTTGTGAATGTTGTCGTAAACGGTTAAGAGACGGTTCGTTTTTAATAAATTAAAAGCAGGAATGACCAAATAAAATTTGGCGTAAAGTTAATATTTACAAGAGAAATATTGACAAAATGATTATTGTCATATAGCCATGAAAGGTACCTAAGTGATGTTTTTATGGCCTACATCAAATAATCAGAATTAGGTAATTCTGAGATTTTTTTTTTATAATATGTGTTAATACAAATCTTATTATTACAAACTGTGAACATTTAGGTCCTTTGGGGTTTGTATTAAATAAATTTCACTATATAGGCCTATTTGACTATTTCCAGCGTAATTTTTTCTCTCCCAAATCTTACTAAAATCTGTCGTATATGGCTACACCTTCTAGCACACTTCGAGCCTGTCAATGTGAAGATCGTTTTATAATTTTATGAGCTATGCTAATACTCAGGTTATGGTGATGAAAGACTAAGCCTTTTATCATTTATACAAACTATTGCATTACACTGGACACTTTGTTCATGTCTACTTGTTTTGTTAACTGTTGAAAAGGTTTTGTGTAAAAATTGATAATTTTCAATCATATGATTTGTTGCATTAAAAGATATAGAAGTACTGTTTACTATTTTGTTGTTAATAATAAAAAGTGTGGTGATGTAACATATCCATTTTAATTTTGAAACTATTTGTTTACAGCAATTCATCCACTGACAGTGCTGAACCACCAAAGAAAAAACCACGTTCGTTAAGGAAAGCATACATTGGTGATTTTACTAACAGTGATGAAATAGTAAAATCACCAAGAAAAGCACAGACTTTTGTGCAAGATGTGAAGCAGAGACTTAGTGCAATGAGAAAAAAGTTGAAAATGTCATGCCAAAAATTTGTTCTGAATGTTTACTGTTTTATTTTGAATAGTTGTATATTTAACAGTAAACTTGGTATATTGGAGTTGTGGGTTTTTCTGCTTTTCATTCAGTTGCTTACTAACTTAGTTTTTCTTTAGGTGTATAAATGGTGTTAACATGTCTCCCCACATGTTTTTATACATTATGTCATACAGCATAAGATTGACATTACTTTTTCAGTGGTGCACAATTTTGTGTAATTACGACAAGACCCAATTGTAAATAGAAGTTTATTAGGTAAAGTGCAAAAATGGATGCATGTCACATTAAATATTAGGTGAACAAATATGGATAATCTAAGTAAATAATTTATTTTGCACTAAAGTAGTATTGTACCATATAACAAACATTTACGTTTGGCGGGGTATACTGCCCATACAGCACAAAATGTTACAGATATGTTTCAGAAATATAACTTTTGAAACATTGTAACATGTTTGAAACATTTCGCAACCTACCTGAAACATCTCGGATATATTTCAGAAACGTCCAAATGTCCGCCCTGTGAAATATTTCAATGAAACCTCCCTGCAACATCAAATGGTAATGTTTCTGAAATGTTTCAATGAAACCTCCCTGCAACATCAAATGGTAATGTTTCTGAAATGTTTCCACTAATGTCCCATCAATATTTCTGAAACATTTAACCGAAATATTTCCATAAATGTTCTGAAATACATATAAAATGTATCATGTGACCCAAAATACCTCTGGAAATTAGGATGACTGAGGGTATATTTATAATTTAAAAGAGTATTGCACTTTAACAGATACCATAATATTACAGCTGCATTGGTCAGCTAGTTGCAGTGAAGTGCAGTGACTGTGTTCCAATTCATCACAGCATTCCCTCGTACACTTCCTCTTGATCACTTTTTGCATAATGCCCCTTGACCACACCCTTAGAAAGTGTAAATCGGTGGATTGATATGATCTTGTTCGTATCTTCTTGTTATCGTCAAGTTTTGCTTGTCCATAGTAATGTGTCATTTTTTGATTATATAAAAAAATAGATATTGTAATATTATTTTGTTTGAAATTATTTTAAAGATGTGCTCTGGTAGGGCATAGAATGTAAATTTTTGTCGTTTTTAATGTAATGATAATTGATTATATTACTTAATAATTTGGCTTGTACAATAATTAAAAATTTACTTATAATTTCTAATGTAAGATTAAAAAGGCCTGCCGACAAAATCCAACAATTCAGGTAAATTAATGAAACCATATTCTCCACCCTACTGAGCTTAATTTATAATTTATATATATATATATATGAACCAAGTTAAAGAAATAATTTAATTACTAAAGACATCAGATGTTTTCCCAGGTCAGCGTACCAGACTTGCCTAACATTAATTTTACAAACTATTTTATTATTCTAAAAACAAATTATGGTTATAAAAGTAAAATTTAAATAAGTCTTCAGTATGCTTGCAAAGTGAATGAAACTTACATGAATGTAATAGGTAGCCCAGCATTGGTGTCCATGGTTCCTGTCCATTGCATTTTATTTTAATGGGGAATTTGAATGTGATATAGTGGCAGGCAGGCATGCATCTACATCAGTACATGGGGAAAAAGGGACAAGCTAATGCACAAAGGTTCCATTATTAAATACAATGACAATGTCATCTTGTAATGAATAAATTAAATTGAGGCTCCCCAAGCTATCTGGATGTGATCTCCTTATGCTCAGCACAGAAAGTATGCTAATATTTACTTAATCCATAACAACCAAACCCCACTTGCATAGGAGACATGATTACTGAGAATTTTAAAATATAATTTTCACAACCCAATGTGTTATGGCCACTTCAAGTTTGTTTTTGAGTATCATAAATGAGCACTTGTCCATCGATGTCTTTATCTGTATTTGAACAATGTCTTGAGAATTTGGGTATGGTTTTCTATTGCATTCCAGATGTTGACATTCTCAAAAATCACGACACTGTTATTGTGTACGGTATCAGTGGTCTAGATAATCATGTGGTATTACATTAACTTAAAATACTTGATACACACAAGAAAAAAAATCGCATTCAACCTCAAACAAATGTTATAGAAATAAAAAAATAATATACCTATATACAATACACTAACATATTATAATAGAAAATTCCTACTTGTATGTTGCACAGGAAACCGGTATTAACATAATGAACAGCCATGAGACTTGACCTGTGCTCGTATTGTGATGTACTTTTCTCCTTATTTAATGCTATAGTAAGTATATATGGCTGGTGCTTGTTTTTTGGACATTTGCAAGAAAAAAATGTGCGCTTGAAAACCCTCAAAAGACATGTAACAATTTTATGTTATAATTAATGTCTTTTTCTTCTTAAACACACATATACTAATTTACAGAGGGTCTAAATATGAAACAATGCAGTCTTAATACAATTTCATCATATAGCTTTATAATCGACATATTGTTTTCCATTTCACACAAGCTCAACATAAATGAGACTGGACTAGAATCGGCTGTCCTCACTAAACAAAAAACTTGTCTGACCAGCCTAAATGAAGTGAGATGGTGGTGTAGTAGTGGAATATAAATGGGAATGAAACAAATGTGCAATGAGAAATACTCTTTAACATTGCAATGTCACTTTCCCTAATTGAAAGACTTATTGTATCAGACAAGAGCTCAAATTGATCCAGCTTCCCTAACATTGAGTGGCCAGTGACTTGCTGAAGATAAATAGTGGCAGTCCATAAAAAATCTGGTTTCCTTAATTTTTTCTATAGATAGCATGTTAATCTACCTAAAGTTCGTGGATTAAGCTAGGTTTTATATTTGTATTTTAATACTACCAAATTGACTAAATAGCCTAAGGATAAAACAACAAATACAATATGGCAATAGTATATAGGGTCTCTAAAATCCAAATTTTCATAGTAAATACACAAAATAATATTAACACAACAGTACTTCCACACAAACTATATTCAAATGAGATCACAAATTTATTGTAAACAAATAATATAAATAATTTTATAATATGCAGTACAAAATTTTAAAATAATATGAATGGCGAGTTATACTTTGTACAAAATAGAAGGTAGCTAGTTTGGCCTAACTCGTCAACAATGAAGTCATTAGAGATAGAGAAACTTATTCAAACAGACAATGGGGTTTTGGATTGTAACTTCTATGATCTATGTTATGAAACCAGCCAAGAATGCACCTGAAGTAAGTTAAGAACCATGTATAACCATAATCAGAAAGCCACACCAGGTCAAACCAGGTTCTTTCCATTTGAATACTTAACAATAGAGGCAAAGATGCAAAGGGGTATTTTCAATAACAAATAACAACGTAGTCTGAGAAGTAGACTTTAATAAAAAAAAAACTATATATATATATATATATATATATATATATATATATATATATATACATACACACACACACACACACATACATATACACACAATACATGAAACTTTTAACTGACTCTCTATGCAGATGTTCTTGGAGATTTTTGCTGGAAAAAAAAAAGAAGAAAAAACAATTATTTTTAACTTGTTTCAGGTCAATTATGACATGTATGTGAGATTTTTAAACATGTAGACACTAAGTTGTTACATTATTTATTTTTAAATTACCATGCAAACAGAAAAAAAAAGTTTCTGATGCCAATGATAAATTTCAAAACTGAAAGCATCTTAAAATTGACAAATTGGTATTGCAACCTATGCATTTTTTTTTTTCAAACTTATTAAGCAGGAATACTTCTTCACTGGGAATTTCTTAACATGCTATTTACATTCCTAATAATCAATTTAATGGTGTCTGGTTAATGCAAAGAGGCCCATTACATTGTATAATAACACATTTTAAGCAAAGTTTTAAAAGAAAACTTAAATTTAAATCCTAATGATTTCCTAATAAGTGTCTGTGTGAACAGTGCCTGTGATGTTACATCATTACAATTCAGCCCATGTTTTTGTGCAATAATACTCTAAAATTTCTAGTAATTTTTTGAGCAGATTCTCAATATTATCCTTTGTAGTGCACATTTAATGTTTATTTTCATTATTTAAATTGCTACCACTACATAACTATACACATGTAATCTAATAAATCATCATTTAATGTGTTTCCTTTATTGTCATATAATGGATGGAATTAGGTTTTGTCAAACTCTCCAAATCAAACATAATTTGTTACTACTATAATTTAGCATAAGAAAAACTAATTTAAATAGAAATACCAATGATGCTTATGTTTAGTACAACACAACTCGAAGACTTGTACCTTCTCTGCGGGAAAGGATAAAATTTATTTCAATTATTTTGCGCTGTAATCCCAGCCCACCAATAACATGAAGGCCAGATTGCAGAAATAACTTTGTTAAAACGAAATGGCAATTAATGAAACCGCTGTCTAATTATATGTGTAGGCCTAGTGCATTCACTTACAATAAATTACATTTATGACAAGCCAGATATAATAGAAGGCTTTATTAAATTTCCATTAATAGTAATACGTATGCCTACAACATACAATAAGTACTACTACATAGTGCAGAAAATAATAAAAATAATTACTTAACCAGCAGAATTGTAAATTATTTAAAATGAAACACTTCAATATTTATATTAAAATAAACACAACATAATTAATTTATGTGTTGTGCACAGTAAATAAACATTAATTACCCTTAACTACATATTATAGGTTATGAAATATATTTACTTAAGTATATTATAAAAGCCCGAAGGTGATAACTGAATAAAATAAATTGGTTTAATCAAATGCTATTAAAACCAAAATATTTAGGAACCTATAAGCCTATATTTGTGTGATTTTTAACTAAAGATAATAAATAACCCATACATTAGCATTCGTGTTCTACAGTCAACGACCATATATAGCTACAGTAAGTAGAAAACTTGTTAGATGCTTTCGCAATTTTATTAAATCGCGAATATCCTGTTAATGCATCACATAAATTAAAAAATCAGACTGAAAACAGCGCACATATAAATATGGCACGGGAATGTTAAGCATACCGACAAAAAAAGACATTCCTTAACCTACAGCTTTACACATTTCGAAGACGCATAAAAGAATGTTTCTATACCGGTACTTGCTTAAGTGCGAAAGTAAAAACAAAAAAAAAGTAAACTAACATGAAATAAATAATGTTAAAACTTACAATTTATTCACCACATATAAAAATCCAAGTACCAAAATACTGCGCCAAAACAAGAAATAATACACAAAGACAAAGATTTCTAAACTTCAGTGCCAACAAGCATGATGGGAAGTTTCAATATAATGTCTCAGATACATTTCAGAATCAACCACAATGTAATATTGCCAAACGAATCTTGCTGAAATGTATCTGAAACTTCATTTATAGACATGAGTACTATGTTTCCAATGAAATGTTTATGAAATATTCCAGAAACATGACAGATGAAATGTAATCTATTCGAAACATAGTAATGTTACTGCAATATCACAGACATGTTACTGAAACATTGTGTGCTGTATGGGTGACCACAAATATATTTCCTATAAAAGTTTATTTGCTGTGCCACAGTAGAAGACATACCTGTGCTGAAAATGCAGGGAGAAAACTCTTGTCAACTATTTATATTTATAAAAATTTGTAATTACTATCACTCAAAATTTATGATGAATCCTAAATAATAAATAAATAAATAAATAAATAAATAGTACATAGGTCATTGTATATTTTGTTATTTCAAAGAAGATTGTAATTTCATGTTACTTACATAATTCAGTAAAAAGCTATTTCAGGTTGAAGTTCACTTATTGGGAGTTTGTCACTTCACAACTTTTCTTAGATTAACAACCTTGTACACCATGATGTTATTATGATTATTGTTCAAATAAACATGTATGTTTTTTATCCAATACAATATACAATTATCTCAGAAGCTAGCATTCAATGGCTTGGCTCTTAGGTTATGCCCTCAAAAACTCCTCCTAACTTATTGTTACGATTTTCCGCGGGGGTTCGTAAAGGATAGCCTAATTAAAGATTTTAATTCACACACACAGTTTTATTTATTACCACTACTTGTCACTTACAAATAATCTTTTAACATGGCAAATAATTAACTACACTTAAAGAAATGTCAATTCCCCAGTCACTCGTTTCACACACCTCGCTGGGCCGCACTTCCGGAGCAACTTTGACCGCAGCACCCCTCGTGGGTCACCGCCGTGGGACTCCGTCGCCGCACTCCGCCGCTGCCGTCACACTCTTCGCCGAGATCCCACGCGACGACTCGCTCGCAACTTCACTCGGGACTCCGCCGCGCCCGCGACTCTATCGCCCGGAAACTCCGCCGCGGGAGAACTCCCCACTGAACTCCTCACTCCCTGCCCTGGAACTTCGCCACTCTGCCGCACCCGCGGCACTATCGCCCGGAAACTCCGCTGCGGGAGAACTCCCCACTGTACTACTCTGCCCTGGAACCTTCGTCCAAGGACTTCGCCACTCTGCCGCACCCGCGGCACTATCGCCCGGAAACTCCGCCGCGGGAGAACTCCCCACTGAACTCCTCTCAAAGGTCGGCCCAACCTCCTTATATAGCCCTTGGGTTCCCATCCAGAACAATCGGGCATGTCTCCGAGATATCGCGCGACCTTCGCCGTCGAAATGCCCAGAAACGCGTCGTTAGTCCTCGAAGGACGCGGCGGCTGCTCAAAGAACGCCGATAAACGCAACAAGCATCGGGTTCCCACAAAACGCGCCGATAAACATGTCTGAGTCCTTTTATTCCGCAGTGCGGCCTCTTTTAAGTAACTCGATCTGAGGCAGGTGCGTGCTGCGACGGTCAGGATGTCGCGCGATAATATGACACGAGATACCAGGGAGAGGATGCAGGTGGAAGGGGGCGCAGACAGGCCGTACGAGCGCGATGCCAAGCACTGCAGCCAAGCGCGATCGGAACATTATTATCAAACAAAATAATACAAATGTCCAAACACCTAATTGTGAAACCAATTGAGTCGTCCAGTTGCAAAACTCATTATGTCCACATTTTCCAGAAATTGAGTTATTTACTCCATGTTGTTCTTCAGTGAAAAATACACAATCTAGGATAATTGTAGCGATGCAAATCTCATTTAATCCAGTGTTAAACAGGCATTGAAAAACCCGTACTGCAGCATAACTCGTTATGTCCATGAGCAGAACTGCTGCAATACTCATTATGTCCAACTAATCAAACTGATGCAAAACTCGTTATGTCCAAGAGTAATACATATTGAATATAATAAAC
The DNA here is from genome assembly GCF_032445375.1 of Bacillus rossius redtenbacheri. Taxonomy (NCBI): domain Eukaryota; kingdom Metazoa; phylum Arthropoda; class Insecta; order Phasmatodea; family Bacillidae; genus Bacillus; species Bacillus rossius. Next base: position 32,884,697 of record NC_086334.1, on the reverse strand, counting down.
TGAAACAAAATGCACCATGTCCAAATTGTAACACCGAGAGTGTGTTCAGTATTTTCACAATGTGTTCTTGAATACTAGACATGAAAAAATTACGAGATTCAAGTTGTAAGATTGGCTATCATGGAAAAACTTCTCTACGTCTTATAATCTATGATTTTTTTTTTTCATTATTGCAGTAAACATTGTCAAAGCATTTGCATTCAGTCAACTATAAACAAAGCATCGTAAACAGTTTATACAGTATTAATATTAATTATGAATCCTTTACAAGTACAGGAAGTCCAGCCTGGAAAAGGAAGAAAGAAAAGGGCATTGAAGGACAGTTGGAAAAGAAATGTTGCCAAGAGAATGAGGTATTGTACACATTCATAATATACATAGTTATATTTAGGTTATGCATGAAAATAAATGTTATTAAATAACAAAGTAAAAGATTTTAGGTGTATATTTATGTTGTTACATTAACAATGTGTTTTTCTGTTGATGTTTAGGTACTCTGCACCTTCATTTCCACGACCGCCGTCATGTAACCACAAGGCAGCAGAGGCGTATCGTTGCAGTGAGGTGACGTATCAAGATGTGAGGAGAATGCATCAACGTTTCTACGGCCACCATGATAGAGAAGGACAACAAAATTTTATATTACATCATGTTGTAGTGTGCACACCAAAACGAGGAAGGTCAAGAAATCGCAATAGCGATTTTCACCGAAAAAAAGTAAGCACAAAATATTTCATTCCATGTTTGAACGGTAGTCACACGGTAAATATACAAGTCTGCAAAAAACTATTTATACAGACCTTATGTGTATCAGGAGACCGTGTTCAAAGTTTATGCAGAAAGTTTCTGCAACTAGACGATGTGCCTGTGGACAAACGTGGAGGAGACAAAATATCCATCCGTTATTCAGATAAGAGGCAGTCAGTAAAGGAATTCATAAATTCACTTACTGTACTTGAATCACATTACTGTCGCAGTAAAAATATAACTAGGCAATATCTTCCTAGTGAACTAAGCATTAAATCCCTTTGGACAAAATATCAAGACACACATGACAAACAGGTGCACATAAAGTACGATTATTTTCGCAGCATTTTTGATAGTGACTTTAACATAGGTTTCGGTTCTCCAGCTACTGACTGCTGTTCAGTATGCCTTTCACTTAAGGAACGAATAAAGAAATGCACAGATGTGCAACAGAGAAAGGAACTGCAAACAGAACTCATCATTCATGAACAACGAGCAAAAGCATTTTATGATATCTTACGACACAGCAATGAACAGGAAATCACATTTAGCTTTGATTGCCAGAAAAACCAGCCAATTCCTAAAATACCCGACCAGTCAGCATACTATCTAAGGCAGTTATATTTATATAACTTCACTATTTGTGTTGGAAATTCAAAAGAAAGCCAGCGGAAGGAGAATACATTTTCTTATGTATGGCTTGAAGACGAATACAAGAAGGGATCAAACCAAATTGCTAGTGCCCTCCATCATCAATTATTGTCCGCAGACTTAACAAATTACAAATCAATAAAGTTGGTAGCAGATGGCTGTGGAGGCCAAAACAAGAACAAAATTCTTATAGGTATGCTCTGCAAATATCTGG